>NW_026972302.1:0-192897 GCF_036711695.1 Zophobas morio
CTAGAAACTGTATCTTTGTCGATTTTTATTGAATTTGAACTATATTTCAACGTTTTTTGATGGTTCTGAGCCACCAAACACACTTAAAGCATGCAGAATCGACTCAGAATAGGAAAAGGAGACGCTTAGGTCAATTTTATGCATTCTGGCGTTCGTAGATACAAGAAAACTGTTAAAATTCTTCAGAAACGTCACTTTTGAAGTGTTTTCTTGTACTTTTAAGCCAATCAGATACCCTACGGGCTCGGAAAGTGCAACGAAACCATCAAATTTTAGCTAGAAACTGTATTTTTGTCGATTTTTATTGAATTTGAACTATATTTCAACGTTTTTTGATGGTTCTGAGCCACCAAACACACTTAAAGCAAGCAGAATTGACTCAGAATAGGAAAAGGAGACGTTTAGGTCAATTTTATGCATTCTGGCGTTCGTAGATACAAGAAAACTGTTAAAATTCTTCAGAAACGTCACTTTTGAATTGTTTTCTTGTACTTTTAAGCCAATCAGATACCCTACGGGCTCGGAAAGTGCAACGAAACCATCAAATTTTAGCTAGAAACTGTATTTTTGTCGATTTTTATTGAATTTGAACTATATTTCAACGTTTTTTGATGGTTCTGAGCCACCAAACACACTTAAAGCATGCAGAATCGACTCAGAATAGGAAAAGGAGACGTTTAGGTCAATTTTATGCATTCTGGCGTTCGTAGATACAAGAAAACTGTTAAAATTCTTCAGAAACGTTACTTTTGAAGTGTTTTCTTGTACTTTCAATCAGATACCCTACGGGCTCGGAAAGTGCAACGAAACCATCAAATTTTAGCTAGAAACTGTATTTTTGTCGATTTTTATTGAATTTGAACTATATTTCAACGTTTTTTGATGGTTCTGAGCCACCAAACACACTTAAAGCATGCAGAATCGGCTCAGAATAGGAAAAGGAGACGTTTAGGTCAATTTTATGCATTCTGGCGTTCGTAGATACAAGAAAACTGTTAAAATTCTTCAGAAACGTCACTTTTGAAGTGTTTTCTTGTACTTTTAAGCCAATCAGATACCCTACGGGCTCGGAAAGTGCAACGAAACCATCAAATTTTAGCTAGAAACTGTATTTTTGTCGATTTTTATTGAATTTGAACTATATTTCAACGTTTTTTGATGGTTCTGAGCCACCAAACACACTTAAAGCATGCAGAATCGACTCAGAATAGGAAAAGGAGACGTTTAGGTCAATTTTATGCATTCTGGCGTTCGTAGATACAAGAAAACTGTTAAAATTCTTCAGAAACGTCACTTTTGAAGTGTTTTCTTGTACTTTTAAGCCAATCAGATACCGTACGGGCTCGGAAAGTGCAACGAAACCATCAAATTTTAGCTAGAAACTGTATTTTTGTCGATTTTTATTGAATTTGAACTATATTTCAACGTTTTTTGATGGTTCTGAGCCACCAAACACACTTAAAGCATGCAGAATCGACTCAGAATAGGAAAAGGAGACGTTTAGGTCAATTTTATGCATTCTGGCGTTCGTAGATACAAGAAAACTGTTAAAATTCTTCAGAAACGTTACTTTTGAAGTGTTTTCTTGTACTTTTAAGCCAATCAGATACCCTACGGGCTCGGAAAGTGCAACGAAACCATCAAATTTTAGCTAGAAACTGTATTTTTGTCGATTTTTATTGAATTTGAACTATATTTCAACGTTTTTTGATGGTTCTGAGCCACCAAACACACTTAAAGCATGCAGAATCGGCTCAGAATAGGAAAAGGAGACGTTTAGGTCAATTTTATGCATTCTGGCGTTCGTAGATACAAGAAAACTGTTAAAATTCTTCAGAAACGTCACTTTTGAAGTGTTTTCTTGTACTTTTAAGCCAATCAGATACCCTACGGGCTCGGAAAGTGCAACGAAACCATCAAATTTTAGCTAGAAACTGTATTTTTGTCGATTTTTATTGAATTTGAACTATATTTCAACGTTTTTTGATGGTTCTGAGCCACCAAACACACTTAAAGCATGCAGAATTGACTCAGAATAGGAAAAGGAGACGTTTAGGTCAATTTTATGCATTCTGGCGTTCGTAGATACAAGAAAACTGTTAAAATTCTTCAGAAACGTCACTTTTGAAGTGTTTTCTTGTACTTTTAAGCCAATCAGATACCCTACGGGCTCGGAAAGTGCAACGAAACCATCAAATTTTAGCTAGAAACTGTATTTTTGTCGATTTTTATTGAATTTGAACTATATTTCAACGTTTTTTGATGGTTCTGAGCCACCAAACACACTTAAAGCATGCAGAATCGACTCAGAATAGGAAAAGGAGACGTTTAGGTCAATTTTATGCATTCTGGCGTTCGTAGATACAAGAAAACTGTTAAAATTCTTCAGAAACGTTACTTTTGAAGTGTTTTCTTGTACTTTCAATCAGATACCCTACGGGCTCGGAAAGTGCAACGAAACCATCAAATTTTAGCTAGAAACTGTATTTTTGTCGATTTTTATTGAATTTGAACTATATTTCAACGTTTTTTGATGGTTCTGAGCCACCAAACACACTTAAAGCATGCAGAATCGGCTCAGAATAGGAAAAGGAGACGTTTAGGTCAATTTTATGCATTCTGGCGTTCGTAGATACAAGAAAACTGTTAAAATTCTTCAGAAACGTCACTTTTGAAGTGTTTTCTTGTACTTTCAAGCCAATCAGATACCCTACGGGCTCGGAAAGTGCAACGAAACCATCAAATTTTAGCTAGAAACTGTATTTTTGTCGATTTTTATTGAATTTGAACTATATTTCAACGTTTTTTGATGGTTCTGAGCCACCAAACACACTTAAAGCATGCAGAATCGACTCAGAATAGGAAAAGGAGACGTTTAGGTCAATTTTATGCATTCTGGCGTTCGTAGATACAAGAAAACTGTTAAAATTCTTCAGAAACGTCACTTTTGAAGTGTTTTCTTGTACTTTTAAGCCAATCAGATACCGTACGGGCTCGGAAAGTGCAACGAAACCATCAAATTTTAGCTAGAAACTGTATTTTTGTCGATTTTTATTGAATTTGAACTATATTTCAACGTTTTTTGATGGTTCTGAGCCACCAAACACACTTAAAGCATGCAGAATCGACTCAGAATAGGAAAAGGAGACGTTTAGGTCAATTTTATGCATTCTGGCGTTCGTAGATACAAGAAAACTGTTAAAATTCTTCAGAAACGTTACTTTTGAAGTGTTTTCTTGTACTTTTAAGCCAATCAGATACCCTACGGGCTCGGAAAGTGCAACGAAACCATCAAATTTTAGCTAGAAACTGTATTTTTGTCGATTTTTATTGAATTTGAACTATATTTCAACGTTTTTTGATGGTTCTGAGCCACCAAACACACTTAAAGCATGCAGAATCGGCTCAGAATAGGAAAAGGAGACGTTTAGGTCAATTTTATGCATTCTGGCGTTCGTAGATACAAGAAAACTGTTAAAATTCTTCAGAAACGTCACTTTTGAAGTGTTTTCTTGTACTTTTAAGCCAATCAGATACCCTACGGGCTCGGAAAGTGCAACGAAACCATCAAATTTTAGCTAGAAACTGTATTTTTGTCGATTTTTATTGAATTTGAACTATATTTCAACGTTTTTTGATGGTTCTGAGCCACCAAACACACTTAAAGCATGCAGAATCGACTCAGAATAGGAAAAGGAGACGTTTAGGTCAATTTTATGCATTCTGGCGTTCGTAGATACAAGAAAACTGTTAAAATTCTTCAGAAACGTCACTTTTGAAGTGTTTTCTTGTACTTTTAAGCCAATCAGATACCCTACGGGCTCGGAAAGTGCAACGAAACCATCAAATTTTAGCTAGAAACTGTATTTTTGTCGATTTTTATTGAATTTGAACTATATTTCAACGTTTTTTGATGGTTCTGAGCCACCAAACACACTTAAAGCATGCAGAATCGACTCAGAATAGGAAAAGGAGACGTTTAGGTCAATTTTATGCATTCTGGCGTTCGTAGATACAAGAAAACTGTTAAAATTCTTCAGAAACGTCACTTTTGAAGAGTTTTCTTGTACTTTTAAGCCAATCAGATACCCTACGGGCTCGGAAAGTGCAACGAAACCATCAAATTTTAGCTAGAAACTGTATCTTTGTCGATTTTTATTGAATTTGAACTATATTTCAACGTTTTTTGATGGTTCTGAGCCACCAAACACACTTAAAGCATGCAGAATCGACTCAGAATAGGAAAAGGAGACGCTTAGGTCAATTTTATGCATTCTGGCGTTCGTAGATACAAGAAAACTGTTAAAATTCTTCAGAAACGTCACTTTTGAAGTGTTTTCTTGTACTTTTAAGCCAATCAGATACCCTACGGGCTCGGAAAGTGCAACGAAACCATCAAATTTTAGCTAGAAACTGTATTTTTGTCGATTTTTATTGAATTTGAACTATATTTCAACGTTTTTTGATGGTTCTGAGCCACCAAACACACTTAAAGCATGCAGAATCGACTCAGAATAGGAAAAGGAGACGTTTAGGTCAATTTTATGCATTCTGGCGTTCGTAGATACAAGAAAACTGTTAAAATTCTTCAGAAACGTCACTTTTGAAGTGTTTTCTTGTACTTTTAAGCCAATCAGATACCCTACGGGCTCGGAAAGTGCAACGAAACCATCAAATTTTAGCTAGAAACTGTATTTTTGTCGATTTTTATTGAATTTGAACTATATTTCAACGTTTTTTGATGGTTCTGAGCCACCAAACACACTTAAAGCATGCAGAATCGACTCAGAATAGGAAAAGGAGACGTTTAGGTCAATTTTATGCATTCTGGCGTTCGTAGATACAAGAAAACTGTTAAAATTCTTCAGAAACGTCACTTTTGAAGTGTTTTCTTGTACTTTTAAGCCAATCAGATACCCGACGGGCTCGGAAAGTGCAACGAAACCATCAAATTTTAGCTAGAAACTGTATTTTTGTCGATTTTTATTGAATTTGAACTATATTTCAACGTTTTTTGATGGTTCTGAGCCACCAAACACACTTAAAGCATGCAGAATCGACTCAGAATAGGAAAAGGAGACGTTTAGGTCAATTTTATGCATTCTGGCGTTCGTAGATACAAGAAAACTGTTAAAATTCTTCAGAAACGTCACTTTTGAAGTGTTTTCTTGTACTTTTAAGCCAATCAGATACCCAACGGGCTCGGAAAGTGCAACGAAACCATCAAATTTTAGCTAGAAACTGTATTTTTGTCGATTTTTATTGAATTTGAACTATATTTCAACGTTTTTTGATGGTTCTGAGCCACCAAACACACTTAAAGCATGCAGAATCGACTCAGAATAGGAAAAGGAGACGTTTAGGTCAATTTTATGCATTCTGGCGTTCGTAGATACAAGAAAACTGTTAAAATTCTTCAGAAACGTCACTTTTGAAGTGTTTTCTTGTACTTTTAAGCCAATCAGATACCCTACGGGCTCGGAAAGTGCAACGAAACCATCAAATTTTAGCTAGAAACTGTATTTTTGTCGATTTTTATTGAATTTGAACTATATTTCAACGTTTTTTGATGGTTCTGAGCCACCAAACACACTTAAAGCATGCAGAATCGACTCAGAATAGGAAAAGGAGACGTTTAGGTCAATTTTATGCATTCTGGCGTTCGTAGATACAAGAAAACTGTTAAAATTCTTCAGAAACGTCACTTTTGAAGTGTTTTCTTGTACTTTTAAGCCAATCAGATACCCTACGGGCTCGGAAAGTGCAACGAAACCATCAAATTTTAGCTAGAAACTGTATTTTTGTCGATTTTTATTGAATTTGAACTATATTTTAACGTTTTTTGATGGTTCTGAGCCACCAAACACACTTAAAGCATGCAGAATCGACTCAGAATAGGAAAAGGAGACGTTTAGGTCAATTTTATGCATTCTGGCGTTCGTAGATACAAGAAAACTGTTAAAATTCTTCAGAAACGTCACTTTTGAAGTGTTTTCTTGTAATTTTAAGCCAATCAGATACCCAACGGGCTCGGAAAGTGCAACGAAACCATCAAATTTTAGCTAGAAACTGTATTTTTGTCGATTTTTATTGAATTTGAACTATATTTCAACGTTTTTTGATGGTTCTGAGCCACCAAACACACTTAAAGCATGCAGAATCGACTCAGAATAGGAAAAGGAGACGTTTAGGTCAATTTTATGCATTCTGGCGTTCGTAGATACAAGAAAACTGTTAAAATTCTTCAGAAACGTCACTTTTGAAGTGTTTTCTTGTACTTTTAAGCCAATCAGATACCCTACGGGCTCGGAAAGTGCAACGAAACCATCAAATTTTAGCTAGAAACCGTATTTTTGTCGATTTTTATTGAATTTGAACTATATTTCAACGTTTTTTGATGGTTCTGAGCCACCAAACACACTTAAAGCATGCAGAATCGACTCAGAATAGGAAAAGGAGACGTTTAGGTCAATTTTATGCATTCTGGCGTTCGTAGATACAAGAAAACTGTTAAAATTCTTCAGAAACGTCACTTTTGAAGTGTTTTCTTGTACTTTTAAGCCAATCAGATACCCTACGGGCTCGGAGAGTGCAACGAAACCATCAAATTTTAGCTAGAAACTGTATTTTTGTCGATTTTTATTGAATTTGAACTATATTTCAACGTTTTTTGATGGTTCTGAGCCACCAAACACACTTAAAGCATGCAGAATCGACTCAGAATAGGAAAAGGAGACGTTTAGGTCAATTTTATGCATTCTGGCGTTCGTAGATACAAGAAAACTGTTAAAATTCTTCAGAAACGTCACTTTTGAAGTGTTTTCTTGTACTTTTAAGCCAATCAGATACCCTACGGGCTCGGAAAGTGCAACGAAACCATCAAATTTTAGCTAGAAACTGTATTTTTGTCGATTTTTATTGAATTTGAACTATATTTCAAAGTTTTTTGATGGTTCTGAGCCACCAAACACACTTAAAGCATGCAGAATCGACTCAGAATAGGAAAAGGAGACGTTTAGGTCAATTTTATGCATTCTGGCGTTCGTAGATACAAGAAAACTGTTAAAATTCTTCAGAAACGTCACTTTTGAAGTGTTTTCTTGTACTTTTAAGCCAATCAGATACCCTACGGGCTCGGAAAGTGCAACGAAACCATCAAATTTTAGCTAGAAACTGTATTTTTGTCGATTTTTATTGAATTTGAACTATATTTCAACGTTTTTTGATGGTTCTGAGCCACCAAACACACTTAAAGCATGCAGAATCGACTCAGAATAGGAAAAGGAGACGTTTAGGTCAATTTTATGCATACTGGCGTTCGTAGATACAAGAAAACTGTTAAAATTCTTCAGAAACGTCACTTTTGAAGTGTTTTCTTGT
The DNA here is from genome assembly GCF_036711695.1 of Zophobas morio. Lineage (NCBI taxonomy): Eukaryota > Metazoa > Arthropoda > Insecta > Coleoptera > Tenebrionidae > Zophobas > Zophobas morio. The sequence goes on from NW_026972302.1 coordinate 7,381, forward strand.
ACTTTTAAGCCAATCAGATACCCAACGGGCTCGGAAAGTGCAACGAAACCATCAAATTTTAGCTAGAAACTGTATTTTTGTCGATTTTTATTGAATTTGAACTATATTTCAACGTTTTTTGATGGTTCTGAGCCACCAAACACACTTAAAGCATGCAGAATCGACTCAGAATAGGAAAAGGAGACGTTTAGGTCAATTTTATGCATTCTGGCGTTCGTAGATACAAGAAAACTGTTAAAATTCTTCAGAAACGTCACTTTTGAAGTGTTTTCTTGTACTTTTAAGCCAATCAGATACCCTACGGGCTCGGAAAGTGCAACGAAACCATCAAATTTTAGCTAGAAACTGTATTTTTGTCGATTTTTTTTGAATTTGAACTATATTTCAACGTTTTTTGATGGTTCTGAGCCACCAAACACACTTAAAGCATGCAGAATCGACTCAGAATAGGAAAAGGAGACGTTTAGGTCAATTTTATGCATTCTGGCGTTCGTAGATACAAGAAAACTGTTAAAATTCTTCAGAAACGTCACTTTTGAAGTGTTTTCTTGTACTTTTAAGCCAATCAGATACCCTACGGGCTCGGAAAGTGCAACGAAACCATCAAATTTTAGCTAGAAACTGTATTTTTGTCGATTTTTATTGAATTTGAACTATATTTCAACGTTTTTTGATGGTTCTGAGCCACCAAACACACTTAAAGCATGCAGAATCGACTCAGAATAGGAAAAGGAGACGTTTAGGTCAATTTTATGCATTCTGGCGTTCGTAGATACAAGAAAACTGTTAAAATTCTTCAGAAACGTCACTTTTGAAGTGTTTTCTTGTACTTTTAAGCCAATCAGATACCCTACGGGCTCGGAAAGTGCAACGAAACCATCAAATTTTAGCTAGAAACTGTATTTTTGTCGATTTTTATTGAATTTGAACTATATTTCAACGTTTTTTGATGGTTCTGAGCCACCAAACACACTTAAAGCATGCAGAATCGACTCAGAATAGGAAAAGGAGACGTTTAGGTCAATTTTATGCATTCTGGCGTTCGTAGATACAAGAAAACTGTTAAAATTCTTCAGAAACGTCACTTTTGAAGTGTTTTCTTGTACTTTTAAGCCAATCAGATACCCTACGGGCTCGGAAAGTGCAACGAAACCATCAAATTTTAGCTAGAAACTGTATTTTTGTCGATTTTTATTGAATTTGAACAATATTTCAACGTTTTTTGATGGTTCTGAGCCACCAAACACACTTAAAGCATGCAGAATCGACTCAGAATAGGAAAAGGAGACGTTTAGGTCAATTTTATGCATTCTGGCGTTCGTAGATACAAGAAAACTGTTAAAATTCTTCAGAAACGTCACTTTTGAAGTGTTTTCTTGTACTTTTAAGCCAATCAGATACCCTACGGGCTCGGAAAGTGCAACGAAACCATCAAATTTTAGCTAGAAACTGGATTTTTGTCGATTTTTATTGAATTTGAACTATATTTCAACGTTTTTTGATGGTTCTGAGCCACCAAACACACTTAAAGCATGCAGAATCGACTCAGAATAGGAAAAGGAGACGTTTAGGTCAATTTTATGCATTCTGGCGTTCGTAGATACAAGAAAACTGTTAAAATTCTTCAGAAACGTCACTTTTGAAGTGTTTTCTTGTACTTTTAAGCCAATCAGATACCCAACGGGCTCGGAAAGTGCAACGAAACCATCAAATTTTAGCTAGAAACTGTATTTTTGTCGATTTTTATTGAATTTGAACTATCCCCCCGTAGTATACCCGTAGGGTATCTGATTGGCTTAAAAGTACAAGAAAACACTTCAAAAGTGACGTTTCTGAAGAATTTTAACAGTTTTCTTGTATCTACGAACGCCAGAATGCATAAAATTGACCTAAACGTCTCCTTTTCCTATTCTGAGTCGATTCTGCATGCTTTAAGTGTGTTTGGTGGCTCAGAACCATCAAAAAACGTTGAAATATAGTTCAAATTCAATAAAAATCGACAAAAATACAGTTTCTAGCTAAAATTTGATGGTTTCGTTGCACTTTCCGAGCCCGTAGGGTATCTGATTGGCTTAAAAGTACAAGAAAACACTTCAAAAGTGACGTTTCTGAAGAATATTAACAGTTTTCTTGTATCTACGAACGCCAGAATGCATAAAATTGACCTAAACGTCTCCTTTTCCTATTCTGAGTCGATTCTGCATGCTTTAAGTGTGTTTGGTGGCTCAGAACCATCAAAAAACGTTGAAATATAGTTCAAATTCAATAAAAATCGACAAAAATACAGTTTCTAGCTAAAATTTGATGGTTTCGTTGCACTTTCCGAGCCCGTAGGGTATCTGATTGGCTTAAAAGTACAAGAAAACACTTCAAAAGTGACGTTTCTGAAGAATTTTAACAGTTTTCTTGTATCTACGAACGCCAGAATGCATAAAATTGACCTAAACGTCTCCTTTTCCTATTCTGAGTCGATTCTGCATGCTTTAAGTGTGTTTGGTGGCTCAGAACCATCAAAAAACGTTGAAATATAGTTCAAATTCAATAAAAATCGACAAAAATACAGTTTCTAGCTAAAATTTGATGGTTTCGTTGCACTTTCCGAGCCCGTAGGGTATCTGATTGGCTTAAAAGTACAAGAAAACACTTCAAAAGTGACGTTTCTGAAGAATTTTAACAGTTTTCTTGTATCTACGAACGCCAGAATGCATAAAATTGACCTAAACGTCTCCTTTTCCTATTCTGAGTCGATTCTGCATGCTTTAAGTGTGTTTGGTGGCTCAGAACCATCAAAAAACGTTGAAAAATAGTTCAAATTCAATAAAAATCGACAAAAATACAGTTTCTAGCTAAAATTTGATGGTTTCGTTGCACTTTCCGAGCCCGTAGGGTATCTGATTGGCTTAAAAGTACAAGAAAACACTTCAAAAGTGACGTTTCTGAAGAATTTTAACAGTTTTCTTGTATCTACGAACGCCAGAATGCATAAAATCGACCTAAACGTCTCCTTTTCCTATTCTGAGTCGATTCTGCATGCTTTAAGTGTGTTTGGTGGCTCAGAACCATCAAAAAACGTTGAAATATAGTTCAAATTCAATAAAAATCGACAAAAATACAGTTTCTAGCTAAAATTTGATGGTTTCGTTGCACTTTCCGAGCCCGTAGGGTATCTGATTGGCTTAAAAGTACAAGAAAACACTTCAAAAGTGACGTTTCTGAAGAATTTTAACAGTTTTCTTGTATCTACGAACGCCAGAATGCATAAAATTGACCTAAACGTCTCCTTTTCCTATTCTGAGTCGATTCTGCATGCTTTAAGTGTGTTTGGTGGCTCAGAACCATCAAAAAACGTTGAAATATAGTTCAAATTCAATAAAAATCGACAAAAATACAGTTTCTAGCTAAAATTTGATGGTTTCGTTGCACTTTCCGAGCCCGCAGGGTATCTGATTGGCTTAAAAGTACAAGAAAACCCTTCAAAAGTGACGTTTCTGAAGAATTTTAACAGTTTTCTTGTATCTACGAACGCCAGAATGCATAAAATTGACCTAAACGTCTCCTTTTCCTATTCTGAGTCGATTCTGCATGCTTTAAGTGTGTTTGGTGGCTCAGAACCATCAAAAAACGTTGAAATATAGTTCAAATTCAATAAAAATCGACAAAAATACAGTTTCTAGCTAAAATTTGATGGTTTCGTTGCACTTTCCGAGCCCGTAGGGTATCTGATTGGCTTAAAAGTACAAGAAAACACTTCAAAAGTGACGTTTCTGAAGAATTTTAACAGTTTTCTTGTATCTACGAACGCCAGAATGCATAAAATTGACCTAAACGTCTCCTTTTCCTATTCTGAGTCGATTCTGCATGCTTTAAGTGTGTTTGGTGGCTCAGAACCATCAAAAAACGTTGAAATATAGTTCAAATTCAATAAAAATCGACAAAAACACAGTTTCTAGCTAAAATTTGATGGTTTCGTTGCACTTTCCGAGCCCGTAGGGTATCTGATTGGCTTAAAAGTACAAGAAAACACTTCAAAAGTGACGTTTCTGAAGAATTTTAACAGTTTTCTTGTATCTACGAACGCCAGAATGCATAAAATTGACCTAAACGTCTCCTTTTCCTATTCTGAGTCGATTCTGCATGCTTTAAGTGTGTTTGGTGGCTCAGAACCATCAAAAAACGTTGAAATATAGTTCAAATTCAATAAAAATCGACAAAAATACAGTTTCTAGCTAAAATTTGATGGTTTCGTTGCACTTTCCGAGCCCGTAGGGTATCTGATTGGCTTAAAAGTACAAGAAAACACTTCAAAAGTGACGTTTCTGAAGAATTTTAACAGTTTTCTTGTATCTACGAACGCCAGAATGCATAAAATTGACCTAAACGTCTCCTTTTCCTATTCTGAGTCGATTCTGCATGCTTTAAGTGTGTTTGGTGGCTCAGAACCATCAAAAAACGTTGAAATATAGTTCAAATTCAATAAAAATCGACAAAAATACAGTTTCTAGCTAAAATTTGATGGTTTCGTTGCACTTTCCGAGCCCGTTGGGTATCTGATTGGCTTAAAAGTACAAGAAAACACTTCAAAAGTGACGTTTCTGAAGAATTTTAACAGTTTTCTTGTATCTACGAACGCCAGAATGCATAAAATTGACCTAAACGTCTCCTTTTCCTATTCTGAGTCGATTCTGCATGCTTTAAGTGTGTTTGGTGGCTCAGAACCATCAAAAAACGTTGAAATATAGTTCAAATTCAATAAAAATCGACAAAAATACAGTTTCTAGCTAAAATTTGATGGTTTCGTTGCACTTTCCGAGCCCGTAGGGTATCTGATTGGCTTAAAAGTACAAGAAAACACTTCAAAAGTGACGTTTCTGAAGAATTTTAACAGTTTTCTTGTATCTACGAACGCCAGAATGCATAAAATTGACCTAAACGTCTCCTTTTCCTATTCTGAGTCGATTCCGCATGCTTTAAGTGTGTTTGGTGGCTCAGAACCATCAAAAAACGTTGAAATATAGTTCAAATTCAATAAAAATCGACAAAAATACAGTTTCTAGCTAAAATTTGATGGTTTCGTTGCACTTTCCGAGCCCGCAGGGTATCTGATTGGCTTAAAAGTACAAGAAAACACTTCAAAAGTGACGTTTCTGAAGAATTTTAACAGTTTTCTTGTATCTACGAACGCCAGAATGCATAAAATTGACCTAAACGTCTCCTTTTCCTATTCTGAGTCGATTCTGCATGCTTTAAGTGTGTTTGGTGGCTCAGAACCATCAAAAAACGTTGAAATATAGTTCAAATTCAATAAAAATCGACGAAAATACAGTTTCTAGCTAAAATTTTATGGTTTCGTTGCACTTTCCGAGCCCGTAGGGTATCTGATTGGCTTAAAAGTACAAGAAAACACTTCAAAAGTGACGTTTCTGAAGAATTTTAACAGTTTTCTTGTATCTACGAACGCCAGAATGCATAAAATTGACCTAAACGTCTCCTTTTCCTATTCTGAGTCGATTCTGCATGCTTTAAGTGTGTTTGGTGGCTCAGAACCATCAAAAAACGTTGAAATATTGTTCAAATTCAATAAAAATCGACAAAAATACAGTTTCTAGCTAAAATTTGATGGTTTCGTTGCATTTTCCGAGCCCGTAGGGTATCTGATTGGCTTAAAAGTACAAGAAAACACTTCAAAAGTGACGTTTCTGAAGAATTTTAACAAGTTTTCTTGTATCTACGAACGCCAGAATGCATAAAATTGACCTAAACGTCTCCTTTTCCTATTCTGAGTCGATTCTGCATGCTTTAAGTGTGTTTGGTGGCTCAGAACCATCAAAAAACGTTGAAATATAGTTCAAATTCAATAAAAATCGACAAAAATACAGTTTCTAGCTAAAATTTGATGGTTTCGTTGCACTTTCCGAGCCCGTAGGGTATCTGATTGGCTTAAAAGTACAAGAAAACACTTCAAAAGTGACGTTTCTGAAGAATTTTAACAGTTTTCTTGTATCTACGAACGCCAGAATGCATAAAATTGACCTAAACGTCTCCTTTTCCTATTCTGAGTCGATTCTGCATGCTTTAAGTGTGTTTGGTGGCTCAGAACCATCAAAAAACGTTGAAATATAGTTCAAATTCAATAAAAATCGACAAAAATACAGTTTCTAGCTAAAATTTGATGGTTTCGTTGCACTTTCCGAGCCCGTAGGGTATCTGATTGGCTTAAAAGTACAAGAAAACACTTCAAAAGTGACGTTTCTGAAGAATTTTAACAGTTTTCTTGTATCTACGAACGCCAGAATGCATAAAATTGACCTAAACGTCTCCTTTTCCTATTCTGAGTCGATTCTGCATGCTTTAAGTGTGTTTGGTGGCTCAGAACCATCAAAAAACGTTGAAATATAGTTCAAATTCAATAAAAATCGACAAAAATACAGTTTCTAGCTAAAATTTGATGGTTTCGTTGCACTTTCCGAGCCCGTTGGGTATCTGATTGGCTTAAAAGTACAAGAAAACATTTCAAAAGTGACGTTTCTGAAGAATTTTAACAGTTTTCTTGTATCTACGAACGCCAGAATGCATAAAATTGACCTAAACGTCTCCTTTTCCTATTCTGAGTCGATTCTGCATGCTTTAAGTGTGTTTGGTGGCTCAGAACCATCAAAAAACGTTGAAATATAGTTCAAATTCAATAAAAATCGACAAAAATACAGTTTCTAGCTAAAATTTGATGGTTTCGTTGCCCTTTCCGAGCCCGTAGGGTATCTGATTGGCTTAAAAGTACAAGAAAACACTTCAAAAGTGACGTTTCTGAAGAATTTTAACAGTTTTCTTGTATCTACGAACGCCAGAATGCATAAAATTGACCTAAACGTCTCCTTTTCCTATTCTGAGTCGATTCTGCATGCTTTAAGTGTGTTTGGTGGCTCAGAACCATCAAAAAACGTTGAAATATAGTTCAAATTCAATAAAAATCGACAAAAATACAGTTTCTAGCTAAAATTTGATGGTTTCGTTGCACTTTCCGAGCCCGTAGGGTATCTGATTGGCTTAAAAGTACAAGAAAACACTTCAAAAGTGACGTTTCTGAAGAATTTTAACAGTTTTCTTGTATCTACGAACGCCAGAATGCATAAAATTGACCTAAACGTCTCCTTTTCCTATTCTGAGTCGATTCTGCATGCTTTAAGTGTGTTTGGTGGCTCAGAACCATCAAAAAACGTTGAAATATAGTTCAAATTCAATAAAAATCGACAAAAATACAGTTTCTAGCTAAAATTTGATGGTTTCGTTGCACTTTCCGAGCCCGCAGGGTATCTGATTGGCTTAAAAGTACAAGAAAACACTTCAAAAGTGACGTTTCTGAAGAATTTTAACAGTTTTCTTGTATCTACGAACGCCAGAATGCATAAAATTGACCTAAACGTCTCCTTTTCCTATTCTGAGTCGATTCTGCATGCTTTAAGTGTGTTTGGTGGCTCAGAACCATCAAAAAACGTTGAAATATAGTTCAAATTCAATAAAAATCGACGAAAATACAGTTTCTAGCTAAAATTTTATGGTTTCGTTGCACTTTCCGAGCCCGTAGGGTATCTGATTGGCTTAAAAGTACAAGAAAACACTTCAAAAGTGACGTTTCTGAAGAATTTTAACAGTTTTCTTGTATCTACGAACGCCAGAATGCATAAAATTGACCTAAACGTCTCCTTTTCCTATTCTGAGTCGATTCTGCATGCTTTAAGTGTGTTTGGTGGCTCAGAACCATCAAAAAACGTTGAAATATTGTTCAAATTCAATAAAAATCGACAAAAATACAGTTTCTAGCTAAAATTTGATGGTTTCGTTGCATTTTCCGAGCCCGTAGGGTATCTGATTGGCTTAAAAGTACAAGAAAACACTTCAAAAGTGACGTTTCTGAAGAATTTTAACAAGTTTTCTTGTATCTACGAACGCCAGAATGCATAAAATTGACCTAAACGTCTCCTTTTCCTATTCTGAGTCGATTCTGCATGCTTTAAGTGTGTTTGGTGGCTCAGAACCATCAAAAAACGTTGAAATATAGTTCAAATTCAATAAAAATCGACAAAAATACAGTTTCTAGCTAAAATTTGATGGTTTCGTTGCACTTTCCGAGCCCGTAGGGTATCTGATTGGCTTAAAAGTACAAGAAAACACTTCAAAAGTGACGTTTCTGAAGAATTTTAACAGTTTTCTTGTATCTACGAACGCCAGAATGCATAAAATTGACCTAAACGTCTCCTTTTCCTATTCTGAGTCGATTCTGCATGCTTTAAGTGTGTTTGGTGGCTCAGAACCATCAAAAAACGTTGAAATATAGTTCAAATTCAATAAAAATCGACAAAAATACAGTTTCTAGCTAAAATTTGATGGTTTCGTTGCACTTTCCGAGCCCGTAGGGTATCTGATTGGCTTAAAAGTACAAGAAAACACTTCAAAAGTGACGTTTCTGAAGAATTTTAACAGTTTTCTTGTATCTACGAACGCCAGAATGCATAAAATTGACCTAAACGTCTCCTTTTCCTATTCTGAGTCGATTCTGCATGCTTTAAGTGTGTTTGGTGGCTCAGAACCATCAAAAAACGTTGAAATATAGTTCAAATTCAATAAAAATCGACAAAAATACAGTTTCTAGCTAAAATTTGATGGTTTCGTTGCACTTTCCGAGCCCGTTGGGTATCTGATTGGCTTAAAAGTACAAGAAAACATTTCAAAAGTGACGTTTCTGAAGAATTTTAACAGTTTTCTTGTATCTACGAACGCCAGAATGCATAAAATTGACCTAAACGTCTCCTTTTCCTATTCTGAGTCGATTCTGCATGCTTTAAGTGTGTTTGGTGGCTCAGAACCATCAAAAAACGTTGAAATATAGTTCAAATTCAATAAAAATCGACAAAAATACAGTTTCTAGCTAAAATTTGATGGTTTCGTTGCCCTTTCCGAGCCCGTAGGGTATCTGATTGGCTTAAAAGTACAAGAAAACACTTCAAAAGTGACGTTTCTGAAGAATTTTAACAGTTTTCTTGTATCTACGAACGCCAGAATGCATAAAATTGACCTAAACGTCTCCTTTTCCTATTCTGAGTCGATTCTGCATGCTTTAAGTGTGTTTGGTGGCTCAGAACCATCAAAAAACGTTGAAATATAGTTCAAATTCAATAAAAATCGACAAAAATACAGTTTCTAGCTAAAATTTGATGGTTTCGTTGCACTTTCCGAGCCCGTAGGGTATCTGATTGGCTTAAAAGTACAAGAAAACACTTCAAAAGTGACGTTTCTGAAGAATTTTAACAGTTTTCTTGTATCTACGAACGCCAGAATGCATAAAATTGACCTAAACGTCTCCTTTTCCTATTCTGAGTCGATTCTGCATGCTTTAAGTGTGTTTGGTGGCTCAGAACCATCAAAAAACGTTGAAATATAGTTCAAATTCAATAAAAATCGACAAAAATACAGTTTCTAGCTAAAATTTGATGGTTTCGTTGCACTTTCCGAGCCCGTAGGGTATCTGATTGGCTTAAAAGTACAAGAAAACACTTCAAAAGTGACGTTTCTGAAGAATTTTAACAGTTTTCTTGTATCTACGAACGCCAGAATGCATAAAATTGACCTAAACGTCTCCTTTTCCTATTCTGAGTCGATTCTGCATGCTTTAAGTGTGTTTGGTGGCTCAGAACCATCAAAAAACGTTGAAATATAGTTCAAATTCAATAAAAATCGACAAAAATACAGTTTCTAGCTAAAATTTGATGGTTTCGTTGCACTTTCCGAGCCCGTAGGGTATCTGATTGGCTTAAAAGTACAAGAAAACACTTCAAAAGTGACGTTTCTGAAGAATTTTAACAGTTTTCTTGTATCTACGAACGCCAGAATGCATAAAATTGACCTAAACGTCTCCTTTTCCTATTCTGAGTCGATTCTGCATGCTTTAAGTGTGTTTGGTGGCTCAGAACCATCAAAAAACGTTGAAATATAGTTCAAATTCAATAAAAATCGACAAAAATACAGTTTCTAGCTAAAATTTGATGGTTTCGTTGCACTTTCCGAGCCCGTAGGGTATCTGATTGGCTTAAAAGTACAAGAAAACACTTCAAAAGTGACGTTTCTGAGGAATTTTAACAGTTTTCTTGTATCTACGAACGCCAGAATGCATAAAATTGACCTAAACGTCTCCTTTTCCTATTCTGAGTCGATTCTGCATGCTTTAAGTGTGTTTGGTGGCTCAGAACCATCAAAAAACGTTGAAATATAGTTCAAATTCAATAAAAATCGACGAAAATACAGTTTCTAGCTAAAATTTGATGGTTTCGTTGCACTTTCCGAGCCCGTAGGGTATCTGATTGGCTTAAAAGTACAAGAAAACACTTCAAAAGTGACGTTTCTGAAGAATTTTAACAGTTTTCTTGTATCTACGAACGCCAGAATGCATAAAATTGACCTAATCGTCTCCTTTTCCTATTCTGAGTCGATTCTGCATGCTTTAAGTGTGTTTGGTGGCTCAGAACCATCAAAAAACGTTGAAATATAGTTCAAATTCAATAAAAATCGACAAAAATACAGTTTCTAGCTAAAATTTGATGGTTTCGTTGCACTTTCCGAGCCCGTAGGGTATCTGATTGGCTTAAAAGTACAAGAAAACACTTCAAAAGTGACGTTTCTGTAGAATTTTAACAGTTTTCTTGTATCTACGAACGCCAGAATGCATAAAATTGACCTAAACGTCTCCTTTTCCTATTCTGAGTCGATTCTGCATGCTTTAAGTGTGTTTGGTGGCTCAGAACCATCAAAAAACGTTGAAATATAGTTCAAATTCAATAAAAATCGACAAAAATACAGTTTCTAGCTAAAATTTGATGGTTTCGTTGCACTTTCCGAGCCCGTAGGGTATCTGATTGGCTTAAAAGTACAAGAAAACACTTCAAAAGTGACGTTTCTGAAGAATTTTAACAGTTTTCTTGTATCTACGAACGCCAGAATGCATAAAATTGACCTAAACGTCTCCTTTTCCTATTCTGAGTCGATTCTGCATGCTTTAAGTGTGTTTGGTGGCTCAGAACCATCAAAAAACGTTGAAATATAGTTCAAATTCAATAAAAATCGACAAAAATACAGTTTCTAGCTAAAATTTGATGGTTTCGTTGCACTTTCCGAGCCCGTAGGGTATCTGATTGGCTTAAAAGTACAAGAAAACACTTCAAAAGTAACGTTTCTGAAGAATTTTAACAGTTTTCTTGTATCTACGAACGCCAGAATGCATAAAATTGACCTAAACGTCTCCTTTTCCTATTCTGAGTCGATTCTGCATGCTTTAAGTGTGTTTGGTGGCTCAGAACCATCAAAAAACGTTGAAATATAGTTCAAATTCAATAAAAATCGACAAAAATACAGTTTCTAGCTAAAATTTGATGGTTTCGTTGCACTTTCCGAGCCCGTAGGGTATCTGATTGGCTTAAAAGTACAAGAAAACACTTCAAAAGTGACGTTTCTGAAGAATTTTAACAGTTTTCTTGTATCTACGAACGCCAGAATGCATAAAATTGACCTAAACGTCTCCTTTTCCTATTCTGAGTCGATTCTGCATGCTTTAAGTGTGTTTGGTGGCTCAGAACCATCAAAAAACGTTGAAATATTGTTCAAATTCAATAAAAATCGACAAAAATACAGTTTCTAGCTAAAATTTGATGGTTTCGTTGCACTTTTCGAGCCCGTAGGGTATCTGATTGGCTTAAAAGTACAAGAAAACACTTCAAAAGTGACGTTTCTGAAGAATTTTAACAGTTTTCTTGTATCTACGAACGCCAGAATGCATAAAATTGACCTAAACGTCTCCTTTTCCTATTCTGAGTCGATTCTGCATGCTTGAAGTGTGTTTGGTGGCTCAGAACCATCAAAAAACGTTGAAATATAGTTCAAATTCAATAAAAATCGACAAAAATACAGTTTCTAGCTAAAATTTGATGGTTTCGTTGCACTTTCCGAGCCCGTAGGGTATCTGATTGGCTTAAAAGTACAAGAAAACACTTCAAAAGTGACGTTTCTGAAGAATTTTAACAGTTTTCTTGTATCTACGAACGCCAGAATGCATAAAATTGACCTAAACGTCTCCTTTTCCTATTCTGAGTCGATTCTGCATGCTTTAAGTGTGTTTGGTGGCTCAGAACCATCAAAAAACGTTGAAATATAGTTCAAATTCAATAAAAATCGACAAAAATACAGTTTCTAGCTAAAATTTGATGGTTTCGTTGCACTTTCCGAGCCCGTAGGGTATCTGATTGGCTTAAAAGTACAAGAAAACACTTCAAAAGTGACGTTTCTGAAGAATTTTAACAGTTTTCTTGTATCTACGAACGCCAGAATGCATAAAATTGACCTAAACGTCTCCTTTTCCTATTCTGAGTCGATTCTGCATGCTTTAAGTGTGTTTGGTGGCTCAGAACCATCAAAAAACGTTGAAATATAGTTCAAATTCAATAAAAATCGACAAAAATACAGTTTCTAGCTAAAATTTGATGGTTTCGTTGCACTTTCCGAGCCCGTAGGTTATCTGATTGGCTTAAAAGTACAAGAAAACACTTCAAAAGTGACGTTTCAGAAGAATTTTAACAGTTTTCTTGTATCTACGAACGCCAGAATGCATAAAATTGACCTAAACGTCTCCTTTTCCTATTCTGAGTCGATTCTGCATGCTTTAAGTGTGTTTGGTGGCTCAGAACCATCAAAAAACGTTGAAATATAGATCAAATTCAATAAAAATCGACAAAAATACAGTTTCTAGCTAAAATTTGATGGTTTCGTTGCACTTTCCGAGCCCGTAGGGTATCTGATTGGCTTAAAAGTACAAGAAAACACTTCAAAAGTGACGTTTCTGAAGAATTTTAACAGTTTTCTTGTATCTACGAACGCCAGAATGCATAAAATTGACCTAAACGTCTCCTTTTCCTATTCTGAGTCGATTCTGCATGCTTTAAGTGTGTTTGGTGGCTCAGAACCATCAAAAAACGTTGAAATATAGTTCAAATTCAATAAAAATCGACAAAAATACAGTTTCTAGCTAAAATTTGATGGTTTCGTTGCACTTTCCGAGCCCGTAGGGTATCTGATTGGCTTAAAAGTACAAGAAAACTCTTCAAAAGTGACGTTTCTGAAGAATTTTAACAGTTTTCTTGTATCTACGAACGCCAGAATGCATAAAATTGACCTAAATGTCTCCTTTTCCTATTCTGAGTCGATTCTGCATGCTTTAAGTGTGTTTGGTGGCTCAGAACCATCAAAAAACGTTGAAATATAGTTCAAATTCAATAAAAATCGACAAAAATACAGTTTCTAGCTAAAATTTGATGGTTTCGTTGCACTTTCCGAGCCCGTAGGGTATCTGATTGGCTTAAAAGTACAAGAAAACACTTCAAAAGTGACGTTTCTGAAGAATTTTAACAGTTTTCTTGTATCTACGAACGCCAGAATGCATAAAATTGACCTAAACGTCTCCTTTTCCTATTCTGAGTCGATTCTGCATGCTTTAAGTGTGTTTGGTGGCTCAGAACCATCAAAAAACGTTGAAATATAGTTCAAATTCAATAAAAATCGACAAAAATACAGTTTCTAGCTAAAATTTGATGGTTTCGTTGCACTTTCCGAGCCCATAGGGTATCTGATTGGCTTAAAAGTACAAGAAAACACTTCAAAAGTGACGTTTCTGAAGAATTTTAACAGTTTTCTTGTATCTACGAACGCCAGAATGCATAAAATTGACCTAAACGTCTCCTTTTCCTATTCTGAGTCGATTCTGCATGCTTTAAGTGTGTTTGGTGGCTCAGAACCATCAAAAAACGTTGAAATATAGTTCAAATTCAATAAAAATCGACAAAAATACAGTTTCTAGCTAAAATTTGATGGTTTCGTTGCACTTTCCGAGCCCGTAGGGTATCTGATTGGCTTAAAAGTACAAGAAAACACTTCAAAAGTGACGTTTCTGAAGAATTTTAACAGTTTTCTTGTATCTACGAACGCCAGAATGCATAAAATTGACCTAAACGTCTCCTTTTCCTATTCTGAGTCGATTCTGCATGCTTTAAGTGTGTTTGGTGGCTCAGAACCATCAAAAAACGTTGAAATATAGTTCAAATTCAATAAAAATCGACAAAAATACAGTTTCTAGCTAAAATTTGATGGTTTCGTTGCACTTTCCGAGCCCGTAGGGTATCTGATTGGCTTAAAAGTACAAGAAAACACTTCAAAAGTGACGTTTCTGAAGAATTTTAACAGTTTTCTTGTATCTACGAACGCCAGAATGCATAAAATTGACCTAAACGTCTCCTTTTCCTATTCTGAGTCGATTCTGCATGCTTTAAGTGTGTTTGGTGGCTCAGAACCATAAAAAAACGTTGAAATATAGTTCAAATTCAATAAAAATCGACAAAAATACAGTTTCTAGCTAAAATTTGATGGTTTCGTTGCACTTTCCGAGCCCGTAGGGTATCTGATTGGCTTAAAAGTACAAGAAAACACTTCAAAAGTGACGTTTCTGAAGAATTTTAACAGTTTTCTTGTATCTACGAACGCCAGAATGCATAAAATTGACCTAAACGTCTCCTTTTCCTATTCTGAGTCGATTCTGCATGCTTTAAGTGTGTTTGGTGGCTCAGAACCATCAAAAAACGTTGAAATATAGTTCAAATTCAATAAAAATCGACAAAAATACAGTTTCTAGCTAAAATTTGATGGTTTCGTTGCACTTTCCGAGCCCATAGGGTATCTGATTGGCTTAAAAGTACAAGAAAACACTTCAAAAGTGACGTTTCTGAAGAATTTTAACAGTTTTCTTGTATCTACGAACGCCAGAATGCATAAAATTGACCTAAACGTCTCCTTTTCCTATTCTGAGTCGATTCTGCATGCTTTAAGTGTGTTTGGTGGCTCAGAACCATCAAAAAACGTTGAAATATAGTTCAAATTCAATAAAAATCGACAAAAATACAGTTTCTAGCTAAAATTTGATGGTTTCGTTGCACTTTCCGAGCCCGTAGGGTATCTGATTGGCTTAAAAGTACAAGAAAACACTTCAAAAGTGACGTTTCTGAAGAATTTTAACAGTTTTCTTGTATCTACGAACGCCAGAATGCATAAAATTGACCTAAACGTCTCCTTTTCCTATTCTGAGTCGATTCTGCATGCTTTAAGTGTGTTTGGTGGCTCAGAACCATCAAAAAACGTTGAAATATAGTTCAAATTCAATAAAAATCGACAAAAATACAGTTTCTAGCTAAAATTTGATGGTTTCGTTGCACTTTCCGAGCCCGTAGGGTATCTGATTGGCTTAAAAGTACAAGAAAACACTTCAAAAGTGACGTTTCTGAAGAATTTTAACAGTTTTCTTGTATCTACGAACGCCAGAATGCATAAAATTGACCTAAACGTCTCCTTTTCCTATTCTGAGTCGATTCTGCATGCTTTAAGTGTGTTTGGTGGCTCAGAACCATAAAAAAACGTTGAAATATAGTTCAAATTCAATAAAAATCGACAAAAATACAGTTTCTAGCTAAAATTTGATGGTTTCGTTGCACTTTCCGAGCCCGTAGGGTATCTGATTGGCTTAAAAGTACAAGAAAACACTTCAAAAGTGACGTTTCTGAAGAATTTTAACAGTTTTCTTGTATCTACGAACGCCAGAATGCATAAAATTGACCTAAATGTCTCCTTTTCCTATTCTGAGTCGATTCTGCATGCTTTAAGTGTGTTTGGTGGCTCAGAACCATCAAAGAACGTTGAAATATAGTTCAAATTCAATAAAAATCGACAAAAATACAGTTTCTAGCTAAAATTTGATGGTTTCGTTGCACTTTCCGAGCCCGTAGGGTATCTGATTGGCTTAAAAGTACAAGAAAACACTTCAAAAGTGACGTTTCTGAAGAATTTTAACAGTTTTCTTGTATCTTTTTTTTTGTTGCGCGTGCGTTTGTGCCATATGTCAGGTTTGTTACAATGTCCATAGTTATTTACATATTTAGAGAGGAAAATTCTCTCCTTTTGTTGTAAATCTGTTATATTTTGTTCTACAGGCGTTGCTTATTAAGCCGAGCAGTCTTTTGAGCTGCTTGATTTAAATTTTACGCTTTTACATAGCCCTTTGTGTTCTAAAAGTTTTTTGTTTACGAGTTTTGTTAGTTTAGTGGCCGCACGAGGTCGCTTTTGGCGACGTCAGCGGCCGCCATCGTTGTTGACTTTTCTTTGTTTATTTTCATCTTAATTTTTGGCAGTGATTTCTCCTTATTCTGTCTGTCAGATGTCGTCCACTGAAAATTCACCCTCTTCTGAGATTAAAGACTTTCCAGTCTCTGAATGCTGTCCTGTGTGTATGGCTCCAGTCGAAAAAGCGATTGCTTTTATTTGCGATGGGTGTGGTCGCTCTGTTCACTTTTCGTGTTTGGGGTTATTATCTCAAGATAAATCTACTTGTGAGAGGCTTCGACGGTATTCTTCACAGGTAAAATTTCTTTGTGCGGATTGTAATGGCGTGTTTAGAGTTCCGATGTACAACTACTTTATTGATTCACCTAATTCTGTAGCATCTAATGTGACAACTATCTTGCAGAATCCTGAGATGCAATCGATTATTCGAAACGTTATTGCGTTGGAAAACGAGAAAACGCTATTGGAGGTTACAAAATTAAGAAGGGAGATGGAAGAATTGAAACAATCTAATATAGAATTAGTGAGGTTATTAACCGACAATCCAAGTAAAGCTGCAGTGATCCATGGTAGTAGTGCTGCAATTCCTGTAGCTATTGCAGACACGATTAAACCCACTGATACATATGCAAATAAATTGAGTTCCGCAACGCAAGCCAAAGTAATGATTAAACCAAAAGTTGCGCAGAAAGCTTTCCAAACACAAGAAGACCTGTTGCGGAATGTAGATTTATTGAATGAAAATATCTCTGTCACAAATTCCAAAAAAGCTAAGGATGGAGCTATCATCGTAGGATGTAATAATATTGAAAATTCAAAAAAACTAAAACAACTTGCAGCAGATAAACTATCGACTGATTACGATGTTTTTGTTCTTAGATCAGAACACCCTCGTGTTAGAATCGTCGGAATTCCTTCTTGTCTAAATAAGGAGTCTTTTATGAATTATTTAAAATCCCAAAACTCTGATTTGTTAGCAGATGCAACTGAATATAGGCTTCTAAATTTCTGGCCCCTAAAAAAGAACAAAAAAATACTTCAGGCAACTGTTCAGCTGGATATACATACATACAAGAAAGTTATGAAAGCTGGTGGATTACTTGTAGGCATAAATATTTGCAAATTGTATGATGATACGACGGTAACACGTTGCTTTAAATGCAATGGGTTCAATCATACTAAAACTAAGTGCCCCAGACCAGTTATCTGTCCTTTATGTGCAGGTGAGCACCAGGTAAATACTTGTCACTCAGTTGCTAAGGTTTGTATTAACTGTAGAAGTCTCAAACATATGCATGGGTTTGACATTAGTGTTGACCATCCGGCCTGGGACTATAAGAGTTGTTTTGCGTTTAAATTTGCCGAAGCTAAACTTCGTAATGTGGTATTTGGTGAACCAGTTCGCATAGATATTAGAAAAATTCCTAATTTCAAGCCTACAGATGTTCAAAGTGTCCCAAGTACGAGCTCAGGACTCCAATCTCAGTCTCCTGGGAACGTGAATGTCACGCCTTCTGTTCAAGTGTTTAATCGTTTTGAACCTCTGTCAGATTTTAAAAGCAATTTTTTAGATCGTCCTTAGATGCGGCCAATGTAAGTAACATAACTTCAAAGTCTACTAAATCACCTACAACCTTTCCCAGCAATAGCAAAACTTTCTTTGTTTATTATCAGAACACTCGCAGCATTAGATCACGTGTTAATGACATTTACTCCAATTTAACGTCTAATGTATTTGATATAATATGTATTACAGAATCATGGCTTGATCCATCGATCAATAACAGTGAATTTATTCCGCCAAATTACATTGCATTTCGTTCAGACAGAGACTTCAATAGATCCAATCGTCAAAGCGGCGGGGGAGTTGTTCTGGCTGTTAATGCTCAGTTCAACGTTAAATGCCTGAACATGTCGACATTTAAGGATTTTTTTCTGTGTGATATCATAGGTTGTAAGTTATTTTGTCAAGAAGGTAATTTGCACATATTTGTAGTTTACATACCGCCTGATCTTTCTGTAACTGATTTTGTGTTATTTATAGAATGCTTTGAAAGCTACGCCATTGAGCTTTCTAATATATTTTTAATTGGGGACTTCAATTCTCCAAGTTTTTCCAGTAATAAGAATGATACAAAATCAAGTTCTCTTAGTAATATGGCTTCACTTTTAAACTTAACACAGCTTAATTCTATTCCAAATTCCGATGGTCGCCTTTTAGACTTAGTTTTTAGTACCTCAACTCACTGTACTGTTAGTCGTGATTTATGTCCATTAATTGCGGAAGACATGCACCATCCGGCGTTAAATATTAATCTCCAATTAAAAAAAGTTTCTTACATCAATTTCGCTGCATGTAATATGGCCAAATTGTACAATTTTAAAAAAGCGAATTTTCTTTTATTGTACCAGGATATTTTCAACGCTGATTGGAGTTATTTGTATAGAATCACTGATGTAAACCAAGCTTGTGAGCATTTTTATAGCGTATTGTATGATATAATTGACAAGCATGTGCCTTTGTTTAAGTGTAAAAGGTTTCGTTACCCTAACTGGTACTCGGCAGAACTCAGAAGTATGCTTAAACTAAAACGTAAGTTCTTTAAATGCCACAAACAGTTACCATCCGGTGAAGCATATTTAAATTTTTCTTATATACGGCGTGACGTCAAACGGTTAATTCGTCGGGATTTCAATAATTATATTATTAAAGCGCAAAATTCATTGTTAAGTAATCCAAAATATTTTTGGACGTTTATAAAAGAAAAACGAGGTCGTTCTTCTATTCCAAGCTCCGTACATTTTGACAACAGTGAGTATGACCGTCCACAGGACATTGTTAATATGTTTGCCCATTATTTTTCCTCGATTTTTGACTTACCTGAAACCAACCAATTGCAAGGTAATACATTTGTTAGTAATAGCAGCAACTTGCCGTTCCATATCCAGATTTTTGATGACGATGTGCTTGCAGCTATCAGTAAAATAAAAAACACTTGTTCCGCTGGCATCGACCAAGTCCCTTCTTTTCTGATAAAAGACTGTTCAGCTGCCTTTCTTAAACCTTTGTGTTATTTGTTTAACCTAAGCCTTAATAATTCTTGCTTCCCCAATATGTGGAAGATCGCTAAAATTGTACCAGTATACAAATCAGGAGATATATCCGATGTGCGCAGTTACCGCCCCATTTCAATTTTATCCTGCTTCTCCAAAGTTTATGAAAGTATTTTATATCGACAAATTTATTTCAATATTAAGGAACTAATCTCTATACACCAGCACGGCTTTTCTTCAGGAAGATCAACTCATACGAACTTAATGTGTATGTCCCAAATAATATCAGATACGCTAGATCACAGTGGCCAGCTTGACGTTATATATACGGATCTGTCGAAAGCTTTCGACAAAATTAATCACCAAATTTTGCTTTGTAAGTTGTCTGCTATGGGTTTCTCTGATTCCTTAATAAAACTATTTTATTCTTATCTGTCTTCGAGGGTAAATTGTGTTGTGTATAATGGTTTTAAGTCTAATTCTTATGCTTCATTCTCAGGTGTCCCGCAGGGCTCCATACTCGGTCCACTTTGTTTCATAATTTACTTAAACGATGTTGTGGATATCATCCAGAACTCCCAAATTCTTATTTATGCAGATGACATCAAAATATTTCATAAAATTGGCAACGTGGATGACTGCTTAATGCTCCAAAATGACATAAACAAACTAAAGGATTGGTGTTTACTGAATAAACTGCCATTGAATATTGATAAATGCAAGGTTGTTTCCTTCACGCTGTCTTACAATCCTTGTCAATTTGATTATCATATTGGTAATAGTATTCTTCAACGAACTACAAATATAAAAGATCTTGGTGTGCATTATGACTCGAAATTTTCTTTTAAAGAACATGTCACTAACATTGTAGGTAAGGCTGGTAAGATGTTTGGGTTTATTGTACGAAATTGTAAAGGTTTTAATAACGTGTTACCCTTAATTCAACTTTTTAATTCACTGGTGAGATCTAGGTTAGAATATTGCTCCACGGCTTGGTTCCCATATTATGATTATCAGATAAGGCTGCTAGAGAACGTTCAAAGGAAATTTTTAAAGTATTTATATTTCAAGGATGAAGGAGTGTGGCCAGTTAGAAATTACCCACATGTAGTATTATTAGAGCGATACAAACTTAATACATTGCAGTGCAGAAGAGTTGTCAGCGCACTTATTTTCTTGCATAAACTTCTGAATAATAAAATTGACTGTGGTGAGTTTCTTTCTGGCCTAAAATTTTATGTGCCGAGATTAAATAATCGATATTCAGTAACGCTTTATTCCAGTACACCACGCACAAATATTGGTAGAAGAGCTCCACTATATGTGATCAGCATGTATACGAACAAAATGGAGAGAAATAGCGATTGTGATATCTTCAGCTGCTCGACCAGAGAACTGAAAACTGCAATCTGTGACAAGCTAAATTTATGAAATATGTAACTGTCAATTTCTGCTTATGTTAAATGTAATTGTGATAGTAAGTTTTGGGAATATTTGCCAATTATTAGTTAGACTAAAATTGTGTTATGTTTTGCTGAAATTGTCCTGTAACTGGAAAATATTCTGTAGGACAATTAAATATTTATTTATTTATTTATTTATTTATTTATTTATCTACGAACGCCAGAATGCATAAAATTGACCTAAACGTCTCCTTTTCCTATTCTGAGTCGATTCTGCATGCTTTAAGTGTGTTTGGTGGCTCAGAACCATCAAAAAACGTTGAAATATAGTTCAAATTCAATAAAAATCGACAAAAATACAGTTTCTAGCTAAAATTTGATGGTTTCGTTGCACTTTCCGAGCCCATAGGGTATCTGATTGGCTTAAAAGTACAAGAAAACACTTCAAAAGTGACGTTTCTGAAGAATTTTAACAGTTTTCTTGTATCTACGAACGCCAGAATGCATAAAATTGACCTAAACGTCTCCTTTTCCTATTCTGAGTCGATTCTGCATGCTTTAAGTGTGTTTGGTGGCTCAGAACCATCAAAAAACGTTGAAATATAGTTCAAATTCAATAAAAATCGACAAAAATACAGTTTCTAGCTAAAATTTGATGGTTTCGTTGCACTTTCCGAGCCCGTAGGGTATCTGATTGGCTTAAAAGTACAAGAAAACACTTCAAAAGTGACGTTTCTGAAGAATTTTAACAGTTTTCTTGTATCTACGAACGCCAGAATGCATAAAATTGACCTAAACGTCTCCTTTTCCTATTCTGAGTCGATTCTGCATGCTTTAAGTGTGTTTGGTGGCTCAGAACCATCAAAGAACGTTGAAATATAGTTCAAATTCAATAAAAATCGACAAAAATACAGTTTCTAGCTAAAATTTGATGGTTTCGTTGCACTTTCCGAGCCCGTAGGGTATCTGATTGGCTTAAAAGTACAAGAAAACACTTCAAAAGTGACGTTTCTAAAGAATTTTAACAGTTTTCTTGTATCTACGAACGCCAGAATGCATAAAATTGACCTAAACGTCTCCTTTTCCTATTCTGAGTCGATTCTGCATGCTTTAAGTGTGTTTGATGGCTCAGAACCATCAAAAAACGTTGAAATATAGTTCAAATTCAATAAAAATCGACAAAAATACAGTTTCTAGCTAAAATTTGATGGTTTCGTTGCACTTTCCGAGCCCGTAGGGTATCTGATTGGCTTAAAAGTACAAGAAAACACTTCAAAAGTGACGTTTCTGAAGAATTTTAACAGTTTTCTTGTATCTACGAACGCCAGAATGCATAAAATTGACCTAAACGTCTCCTTTTCCTATTCTGAGTCGATTCTGCATGCTTTAAGTGTGTTTGGTGGCTCAGAACCATCAAAAAACGTTGAAATATAGTTGAAATTAAATAAAAATCGACAAAAATACAGTTTCTAGCTAAAATTTGATGGTTTCGTTGCACTTTCCGAGCCCGTAGGGTATCTGATTGGCTTAAAAGTACAAGAAAACACTTCAAAAGTGACGTTTCTGAAGAATTTTAACAGTTTTCTTGTATCTACGAACGCCAGAATGCATAAAATTGACCTAAACGTCTCCTTTTCCTATTCTGAGTCGATTCTGCATGCTTTAAGTGTGTTTGGTGGCTCAGAACCATCAAAAAACGTTGAAATATAGTTCAAATTCAATAAAAATCGACAAAAATACAGTTTCTAGCTAAAATTTGATGGTTTCGTTGCACTTTCCGAGCCCGTAGGGTATCTGATTGGCTTAAAAGTACAAGAAAACACTTCAAAAGTGACGTTTCTGAAGAATCTTAACAGTTTTCTTGTATCTACGAACGCCAGAATGCATAAAATTGACCTAAACGTCTCCTTTTCCTATTCTGAGTCGATTCTGCATGCTTTAAGTGTGTTTGGTGGCTCAGAACCATCAAAAAACGTTGAAATATAGTTCAAATTCAATAAAAATCGACAAAAATACTGTTTCTAGCTAAAATTTGATGGTTTCGTTGCACTTTCCGAGCCCGTAGGTTATCTGATTGGCTTAAAAGTACAAGAAAACACTTCAAAAGTGACGTTTCTGAAGAATTTTAACAGTTTTCTTGTATCTACGAACGCCAGAATGCATAAAATTGACCTAAACGTCTCCTTTTCCTATTCTGAGTCGATTCTGCATGCTTTAAGTGTGTTTGGTGGCTCAGAACCATCAAAAAACGTTGAAATATAGTTCAAATTCAATAAAAATCGACAAAAATACAGTTTCTAGCTAAAATTTGATGGTTTCGTTGCACTTTCCGAGCCCGTTGGGTATCTGATTGGCTTAAAAGTACAAGAAAACACTTCAAAAGTGACGTTTCTGAAGAATTTTAACAGTTTTCTTGTATCTACGAACGCCAGAATGCATAAAATTGATCTAAACGTCTCCTTTTCCTATTCTGAGTCGATTCTGCATGCTTTAAGTGTGTTTGGTGGCTCAGAACAATCAAAAAACGTTGAAATATAGTTCAAATTCAATAAAAATCGACAAAAATACAGTTTCTAGCTAAAATTTGATGGTTTCGTTGCACTTTCCGAGCCCGTAGGGTATCTGATTGGCTTAAAAGTACAAGAAAACACTTCAAAAGTGACGTTTCTGAAGAATTTTAACAGTTTTCTTGTATCTACGAACGCCAGAATGCATAAAATTGACCTAAACGTCTCCTTTTCCTATTCTGAGTCGATTCTGCATGCTTTAAGTGTGTTTGGTGGCTCAGAACCATCAAAAAACGTTGAAATATAGTTCAAATTCAATAAAAATCGACAAAAATACAGTTTCTAGCTAAAATTTGATGGTTTCGTTGCACTTTCCGAGCCCGTAGGGTATCTGATTGGCTTAAAAGTACAAGAAAACACTTCAAAAGTGACGTTTCTGAAGAATTTTAACAGTTTTCTTGTATCTACGAACGCCAGAATGCATAAAATTGACCTAAACGTCTCCTTTTCCTATTCTGAGTCGATTCTGCATGCTTTAAGTGTGTTTGGTGGCTCAGAACCATCAAAAAACGTTGAAATATAGTTCAAATTCAATAAAAATCGACAAAAATACAGTTTCTAGCTAAAATTTGATGGTTTCGTTGCACTTTCCGAGCCCGTAGGGTATCTGATTGGCTTAAAAGTACAAGAAAACACTTCAAAAGTGACGTTTCTGAAGAATTTTAACAGTTTTCTTGTATCTACGAACGCCAGAATGCATAAAATTGACCTAAACGTCTCCTTTTCCTATTCTGAGTCGATTCTGCATGCTTTAAGTGTGTTTGGTGGCTCAGAACCATCAAAAAACGTTGAAATATAGTTCAAATTCAATAAAAATCGACAAAAATACAGTTTCTAGCTAAAATTTGATGGTTTCGTTGCACTTTCCGAGCCCGTAGGGTATCTGATTGGCTTAAAAGTAAAAGAAAACACTTCAGAAGTGACGTTTCTGAAGAATTTTAACAGTTTTCTTGTATGTACGAACGCCAGAATGCATAAAATTGACCTAAACGTCTCCTTTTCCTATTCTGAGTCGATTCTGCATGCTTTAAGTGTGTTTGGTGGCTCAGAACCATCAAAAAACGTTGAAATATAGTTCAAATTCAATAAAAATCGACAAAAATACAGTTTCTAGCTAAAATTTGATGGTTTCGTTGCACTTTCCGAGCCCGTAGGGTATCTGATTGGCTTAAAAGTACAAGAAAACACTTCAAAAGTGACGTTTCTGAAGAATTTTAACAGTTTTCTTGTATCTACGAACGCCAGAATGCATAAAATTGACCTAAACGTCTCCTTTTCCTATTCTGAGTCGATTCTGCATGCTTTAAGTGTGTTTGGTGGCTCAGAACCATCAAAAACGTTGAAATATAGTTCAAATTCAATAAAAATCGACAAAAATACAGTTTCTAGCTAAAATTTGATGGTTTCGTTGCACTTTCCGAGCCCGTAGGGTATCTGATTGGCTTAAAAGTACAAGAAAACACTTCAAAAGTGACGTTTCTGAAGAATTTTAACAGTTTTCTTGTATCTACGAACGCCAGAATGCATAAAATTGACCTAAACGTCTCCTTTTCCTATTCTGAGTCGATTCTGCATGCTTTAAGTGTGTTTGGTGGCTCAGAACCATCAAAAAACGTTGAAATATAGTTCAAATTCAATAAAAATCGACAAAAATACAGTTTCTAGCTAAAATTTGATGGTTTCGTTGCACTTTCCGAGCCCGTAGGGTATCTGATTGGCTTAAAAGTACAAGAAAACACTTCAAAAGTGACGTTTCTGAAGAATTTTAACAGTTTTCTTGTATCTACGAACGCCAGAATGCATAAAATTGACCTAAACGTCTCCTTTTCCTATTCTGAGTCGATTCTGCATGCTTTAAGTGTGTTTGGTGGCTCAGAACCATCAAAAAACGTTGAAATATAGTTCAAATTCAATAAAAATCGACAAAAATACAGTTTCTAGCTAAAATTTGATGGTTTCGTTGCACTTTCCGAGCCCGTAGGGTATCTGATTGGCTTAAAAGTACAAGAAAACACTTCAAAAGTGACGTTTCTGAAGAATTTTAACAGTTTTCTTGTATCTACGAACACCAGAATGCATAAAATTCACCTAAACGTCTCCTTTTCCTATTCTGAGTCGATTCTGCATGCTTTAAGTGTGTTTGGTGGCTCAGAACCATCAAAAAACTTTGAAATATAGTTCAAATTCAATAAAAATCGACAAAAATACAGTTTCTAGCTAAAATTTGATGGTTTCGTTGCACTTTCCGAGCCCGTAGGGTATCTGATTGGCTTAAAAGTACAAGAAAACACTTCAAAAGTGACGTTTCTGAAGAATTTTAACAGTTTTCTTGTATCTACGAACGCCAGAATGCATAAAATTGACCTAAACGTCTCCTTTTCCTATTCTGAGTCGATTCTGCATGCTTTAAGTGTGTTTGGTGGCTCAGAACCATCAAAAAACGTTGAAATATAGTTCAAATTCAATAAAAATCGACAAAAATACAGTTTCTAGCTAAAATTTGATGGTTTCGTTGCACTTTCCGAGCCCGTAGGGTATCTGATTGGCTTAAAAGTACAAGAAAACACTTCAAAAGTGACGTTTCTGAAGAATTTTAACAGTTTTCTTGTATCTACGAACGCCAGAATGCATAAAATTGACCTAAACGTCTCCTTTTCCTATTCTGAGTCGATTCTGCATGCTTTAAGTGTGTTTGGTGGCTCAGAACCATCAAAAAACGTTGAAATATAGTTCAAATTCAATAAAAATCGACAAAAATACAGTTTCTAGCTAAAATTTGATGGTTTCGTTGCACTTTCCGAGCCCGTAGGGTATCTGATTGGCTTAAAAGTACAAGAAAACACTTCAAAAGTGACGTTTCTGAAGAATTTTAACAGTTTTCTTGTATCTACGAACGCCAGAATGCATAAAATTGACCTAAACGTCTCCTTTTCCTATTCTGAGTCGATTCTGCATGCTTTAAGTGTGTTTGGTGGCTCAGAACCATCAAAAAACGTTGAAATATTGTTCAAATTCAATAAAAATCGACAAAAATACAGTTTCTAGCTAAAATTTGATGGTTTCGTTGCACTTTCCGAGCCCGTAGGGTATCTGATTGGCTTAAAAGTACAAGAAAACACTTCAAAAGTGACGTTTCTGAAGAATTTTAACAGTTTTCTTGTATCTACGAACGCCAGAATGCATAAAATTGACCTAAACGTCTCCTTTTCCTATTCTGAGTCGATTCTGCATGCTTTAAGTGTGTTTGGTGGCTCAGAACCATCAAAAAACGTTGAAATATAGTTCAAATTCAATAAAAATCGACAAAAATACAGTTTCTAGCTAAAATTTGATGGTTTCGTTGCACTTTCCGAGCCCGTAGGGTATCTGATTGGCTTAAAAGTACAAGAAAACACTTCAAAAGTGACGTTTCTGAAGAATTTTAACAGTTTTCTTGTATCTACGAACGCCAGAATGCATAAAATTGACCTAAACGTCTCCTTTTCCTATTCTGAGTCGATTCTGCATGCTTTAAGTGTGTTTGGTGGCTCAGAACCATCAAAAAACGTTGAAATATTGTTCAAATTCAATAAAAATCGACAAAAATACAGTTTCTAGCTAAAATTTGATGGTTTCGTTGCACTTTCCGAGCCCGTAGGGTATCTGATTGGCTTAAAAGTACAAGAAAACACTTCAAAAGTGACGTTTCTGAAGAATTTTAACAGTTTTCTTGTATCTACGAACGCCAGAATGCATAAAATTGACCTAAACGTCTCCTTTTCCTATTCTGAGTCGATTCTGCATGCTTTAAGTGTGTTTGGTGGCTCAGAACCATCAAAAAACGTTGAAATATAGTTCAAATTCAATAAAAATCGACAAAAATACAGTTTCTAGCTAAAATTTGATGGTTTCGTTGCACTTTCCGAGCCCGTAGGGTATCTGATTGGCTTAAAAGTACAAGAAAACAATTCAAAAGTGACGTTTCTGAAGAATTTTAACAGTTTTCTTGTATCTACGAACGCCAGAATGCATAAAATTGACCTAAACGTCTCCTTTTCCTATTCTGAGTCGATTCTGCATGCTTTAAGTGTGTTTGGTGGCTCAGAACCATAAAAAAACGTTGAAATATATGTAGTTCAAATTCAATAAAAATCGACAAAAATACAGTTTCTAGCTAAAATTTGATGGTTTCGTTGCACTTTCCGAGCCCGTCGGGTATCTGATTGGCTTAAAAGTACAAGAAAACACTTCAAAAGTGACGTTTCTGAAGAATTTTAACAGTTTTCTTGTATCTACGAACGCCAGAATGCATAAAATTGACCTAAACGTCTCCTTTTCCTATTCTGAGTCGATTCTGCAAGCTTTAAGTGTGTTTGGTGGCTCAGAACCATCAAAAAACGTTGAAATATAGTTCAAATTCAATAAAAATCGACAAAAATACAGTTTCTAGCTAAAATTTGATGGTTTCGTTGCACTTTCCGAGCCCGTAGGGTATCTGATTGGCTTAAAAGTACAAGAAAACACTTCAAAAATGACGTTTCTGAAGAATTTTAACAGTTTTCTTGTATCTACGAACGCCAGAATGCATAAAATTGACCTAAACGTCTCCTTTTCCTATTCTGAGTCGATTCTGCATGCTTTAAGTGTGTTTGGTGGCTCAGAACCATCAAAAAACGTTGAAATATAGTTCAAATTCAATAAAAATCGACAAAAATACAGTTTCTAGCTAAAATTTGATGGTTTCGTTGCACTTTCCGAGCCCGTAGGGTATCTGATTGGCTTAAAAGTACAAGAAAACACTTCAAAAGTGACGTTTCTGAAGAATTTTAACAGTTTTCTTGTATCTACGAACGCCAGAATGCATAAAATTGACCTAAACGTCTCCTTTTCCCATTCTGAGTCGATTCTGCATGCTTTAAGTGTGTTTGGTGGCTCAGAACCATCAAAAAACGTTGAAATATAGTTCAAATTCAATAAAAATCGACAAAAATACAGTTTCTAGCTAAAATTTGATGGTTTCGTTGCACTTTCCGAGCCCGTAGGGTATCTGATTGGCTTAAAAGTACAAGAAAACACTTCAAAAGTGACGTTTCTGAAGAATTTTAACAGTTTTCTTGTATCCACGAACGCCAGAATGCATAAAATTGACCTAAACGTCTCCTTTTCCTATTCTGAGTCGATTCTGCATGCTTTAAGTGTGTTTGGTGGCTCAGAACCATCAAAAAACGTTGAAATATTGTTCAAATTCAATAAAAATCGACAAAAATACAGTTTCTGGCTAAAATTTGATGGTTTCGTTGCACTTTCCGAGCCCGTAGGGTATCTGATTGGCTTAAAAGTACAAGAAAACACTTCAAAAGTGACGTTTCTGAAGAATTTTAAGAGTTTTCTTGTATCTACGAACGCCAGAATGCATAAAATTGACCTAAACGTCTCCTTTTCCTATTCTGAGTCGATTCTGCATGCTTTAAGTGTGTTTGGTGGCTCAGAACCATAAAAAAACGTTGAAATATAGTTCAAATTCAATAAAAATCGACAAAAATACAGTTTCTAGCTAAAATTTGATGGTTTCGTTGCACTTTCCGAGCCCGTAGGGTATCTGATTGGCTTAAAAGTACAAGAAAACACTTCAAAAGTGACGTTTCTGAAGAATTTTAACAGTTTTCTTGTATCTACGAACGCCAGAATGCATAAAATTGACCTAAACGTCTCCTTTTCCTATTCTGAGTCGATTCTGCATGCTTTAAGTGTGTTTGGTGGCTCAGAACCATCAAAAAACGTTGAAATATAGTTCAAATTCAATAAAAATCGACAAAAATACAGTTTCTAGCTAAAATTTGATGGTTTCGTTGCACTTTCCGAGCCCGTAGGATATCTGATTGGCTTAAAAGTACAAGAAAACACTTCAAAAGTGACGTTTCTGAAGAATTTTAACAGTTTTCTTGTATCTACGAACGCCAGAATGCATAAAATTGACCTAAACGTCTCCTTTTCCTATTCTGAGTCGATTCTGCATGCTTTAAGTGTGTTTGGTGGCTCAGAACCATGAAAAAACGTTGAAATATAGTTCAAATTCAATAAAAATCGACAAAAATACAGTTTCTAGCTAAAATTTGATGGTTTCGTTGCACTTTCCGAGCCCGTAGGGTATCTGATTGGCTTAAAAGTACAAGAAAACACTTCAAAAGTGACGTTTCTGAAGAATTTTAACAGTTTTCTTGTATCTACGAACGCCAGAATGCATAAAATTGACCTAAACGTCTCCTTTTCCCATTCTGAGTCGATTCTGCATGCTTTAAGTGTGTTTGGTGGCTCAGAACCATCAAAAAACGTTGAAATATAGTTCAAATTCAATAAAAATCGACAAAAATACAGTTTCTAGCTAAAATTTGATGGTTTCGTTGCACTTTCCGAGCCCGTAGGGTATCTGATTGGCTTAAAAGTACAAGAAAACACTTCAAAAGTGACGTTTCTGAAGAATTTTAACAGTTTTCTTGTATCCACGAACGCCAGAATGCATAAAATTGACCTAAACGTCTCCTTTTCCTATTCTGAGTCGATTCTGCATGCTTTAAGTGTGTTTGGTGGCTCAGAACCATCAAAAAACGTTGAAATATAGTTCAAATTCAATAAAAATCGACAAAAATACAGTTTCTAGCTAAAATTTGATGGTTTCGTTGCACTTTCCGAGCCCGTAGGGTATCTGATTGGCTTAAAAGTACAAGAAAACACTTCAAAAGTGACGTTTCTGAAGAATTTTAACAGTTTTCTTGTATCTACGAACGCCAGAATGCATAAAATTGACCTAAACGTCTCCTTTTCCTATTCTGAGTCGATTCTGCATGCTTTAAGTGTGTTTGGTGGCTCAGAACCATCAAAAAACGTTGAAATATAGTTCAAATTCAATAAAAATCGACAAAAATACAGTTTCTAGCTAAAATTTGATGGTTTCGTTGCACTTTCCGAGCCCGTAGGGTATCTGATTGGCTTATAAGTACAAGAAAACACTTCAAAAGTGACGTTTCTGAAGAATTTTAACAGTTTTCTTGTATCTACGAACGCCAGAATGCATAAAATTGACCTAAACGTCTCCTTTTCCTATTCTGAGTCGATTCTGCATGCTTTAAGTGTGTTTGGTGGCTCAGAACCATCAAAAAACGTTGAAATATAGTTCAAATTCAATAAAAATCGACAAAAATACAGCTTCTAGCTAAAATTTGATGGTTTCGTTGCACTTTCCGAGCCCGTAGGGTATCTGATTGGCTTATAAGTACAAGAAAACACTTCAAAAGTGACGTTTCTGAAGAATTTTAACAGTTTTCTTGTATCTACGAACGCCAGAATGCATAAAATTGACCTAAACGTCTCCTTTTCCTATTCTGAGTCGATTCTGCATGCTTTAAGTGTGTTTGGTGGCTCAGAACCATAAAAAAACGTTGAAATATAGTTCAAATTCAATAAAAATCGACAAAAATACAGTTTTTAGCTAAAATTTGATGGTTTCGTTGCACTTTCCGAGCCCGTAGGGTATCTGATTGGCTTAAAAGTACAAGAAAACACTTCAAAAGTGACGTTTCTGAAGAATTTTAACAGTTTTCTTGTATCCACGAACGCCAGAATGCATAAAATTGACCTAAACGTCTCCTTTTCCTATTCTGAGTCGATTCTGCATGCTTTAAGTGTGTTTGGTGGCTCAGAACCATCAAAAAACGTTGAAATATTGTTCAAATTCAATAAAAATCGACAAAAATACAGTTTCTGGCTAAAATTTGATGGTTTCGTTGCACTTTCCGAGCCCGTAGGGTATCTGATTGGCTTAAAAGTACAAGAAAACACTTCAAAAGTGACGTTTCTGAAGAATTTTAAGAGTTTTCTTGTATCTACGAACGCCAGAATGCATAAAATTGACCTAAACGTCTCCTTTTCCTATTCTGAGTCGATTCTGCATGCTTTAAGTGTGTTTGGTGGCTCAGAACCATAAAAAAACGTTGAAATATAGTTCAAATTCAATAAAAATCGACAAAAATACAGTTTCTAGCTAAAATTTGATGGTTTCGTTGCACTTTCCGAGCCCGTAGGGTATCTGATTGGCTTAAAAGTACAAGAAAACACTTCAAAAGTGACGTTTCTGAAGAATTTTAACAGTTTTCTTGTATCTACGAACGCCAGAATGCATAAAATTGACCTAAACGTCTCCTTTTCCTATTCTGAGTCGATTCTGCATGCTTTAAGTGTGTTTGGTGGCTCAGAACCATCAAAAAACGTTGAAATATAGTTCAAATTCAATAAAAATCGACAAAAATACAGTTTCTAGCTAAAATTTGATGGTTTCGTTGCACTTTCCGAGCCCGTAGGATATCTGATTGGCTTAAAAGTACAAGAAAACACTTCAAAAGTGACGTTTCTGAAGAATTTTAACAGTTTTCTTGTATCTACGAACGCCAGAATGCATAAAATTGACCTAAACGTCTCCTTTTCCTATTCTGAGTCGATTCTGCATGCTTTAAGTGTGTTTGGTGGCTCAGAACCATCAAAAAACGTTGAAATATAGTTCAAATTCAATAAAAATCGACAAAAATACAGTTTCTAGCTAAAATTTGATGGTTTCGTTGCACTTTCCGAGCCCGTAGGGTATCTGATTGGCTTAAAAGTACAAGAAAACACTTCAAAAGTGACGTTTCTGAAGAATTTTAACAGTTTTCTTGTATCTACGAACGCCAGAATGCATAAAATTGACCTAAACGTCTCCTTTTCCCATTCTGAGTCGATTCTGCATGCTTTAAGTGTGTTTGGTGGCTCAGAACCATCAAAAAACGTTGAAATATAGTTCAAATTCAATAAAAATCGACAAAAATACAGTTTCTAGCTAAAATTTGATGGTTTCGTTGCACTTTCCGAGCCCGTAGGGTATCTGATTGGCTTAAAAGTACAAGAAAACACTTCAAAAGTGACGTTTCTGAAGAATTTTAACAGTTTTCTTGTATCCACGAACGCCAGAATGCATAAAATTGACCTAAACGTCTCCTTTTCCTATTCTGAGTCGATTCTGCATGCTTTAAGTGTGTTTGGTGGCTCAGAACCATCAAAAAACGTTGAAATATAGTTCAAATTCAATAAAAATCGACAAAAATACAGTTTCTAGCTAAAATTTGATGGTTTCGTTGCACTTTCCGAGCCCGTAGGGTATCTGATTGGCTTAAAAGTACAAGAAAACACTTCAAAAGTGACGTTTCTGAAGAATTTTAACAGTTTTCTTGTATCTACGAACGCCAGAATGCATAAAATTGACCTAAACGTCTCCTTTTCCTATTCTGAGTCGATTCTGCATGCTTTAAGTGTGTTTGGTGGCTCAGAACCATCAAAAAACGTTGAAATATAGTTCAAATTCAATAAAAATCGACAAAAATACAGCTTCTAGCTAAAATTTGATGGTTTCGTTGCACTTTCCGAGCCCGTAGGGTATCTGATTGGCTTATAAGTACAAGAAAACACTTCAAAAGTGACGTTTCTGAAGAATTTTAACAGTTTTCTTGTATCTACGAACGCCAGAATGCATAAAATTGACCTAAACGTCTCCTTTTCCTATTCTGAGTCGATTCTGCATGCTTTAAGTGTGTTTGGTGGCTCAGAACCATCAAAAAACGTTGAAATATAGTTCAAATTCAATAAAAATCGACAAAAATACAGTTTTTAGCTAAAATTTGATGGTTTCGTTGCACTTTCCGAGCCCGTAGGGTATCTGATTGGCTTAAAAGTACAAGAAAACACTTCAAAAGTGACGTTTCTGAAGAATTTTAACAGTTTTCTTGTATCCACGAACGCCAGAATGCATAAAATTGACCTAAACGTCTCCTTTTCCTATTCTGAGTCGATTCTGCATGCTTTAAGTGTGTTTGGTGGCTCAGAACCATCAAAAAACGTTGAAATATAGTTCAAATTCAATAAAAATCGACAAAAATACAGTTTCTAGCTAAAATTTGATGGTTTCGTTGCACTTTCGGAGCCCGTAGGGTATCTGATTGGCTTAAAAGTACAAGAAAACACTTCAAAAGTGACGTTTCTGAAGAATTTTAACAGTTTTCTTGTATCTACGAACGCCAGAATGCATAAAATTGACCTAAACGTCTCCTTTTCCTATTCTGAGTCGATTCTGCATGCTTTAAGTGTGTTTGGTGGCTCAGAACCATCAAAAAACGTTGAAATATAGTTCAAATTCAATAAAAATCGACAAAAATACAGTTTCTAGCTAAAATTTGATGGTTTCGTTGCACTTTCCGAGCCCGTAGGGTATCTGATTGGCTTAAAAGTACAAGAAAACACTTCAAAAGTGACGTTTCTGAAGAATTTTAACAGTTTTCTTGTATCTACGAACGCCAGAATGCATAAAATTGACCTAAACGTCTCCTTTTCCTATTCTGAGTCGATTCTGCATGCTTTAAGTGTGTTTGGTGGCTCAGAACCATCAAAAAACGTTGAAATATAGTTCAAATTCAATAAAAATCGACAAAAATACAGTTTCTAGCTAAAATTTGATGGTTTCGTTGCACTTTCCGAGCCCGTAGGGTATCTGATTGGCTTAAAAGTACAAGAAAACACTTCAAAAGTGACGTTTCTGAAGAATTTTAACAGTTTTCTTGTATCTACGAACGCCAGAATGCATAAAATTGACCTAAACGTCTCCTTTTCCTATTCTGAGTCGATTCTGCATGCTTTAAGTGTGTTTGGTGGCTCAGAACCATCAAAAAACGTTGAAATATAGTTCAAATTCAATAAAAATCGACAAAAATACAGTTTCTAGCTAAAATTTGATGGTTTCGTTGCACTTTCCGAGCCCGTTGGGTATCTGATTGGCTTAAAAGTACAAGAAAACACTTCAAAAGTGACGTTTCTGAAGAATTTTAACAGTTTTCTTGTATCTACGAACGCCAGAATGCATAAAATTGACCTAAACGTCTCCTTTTCCTATTCTGAGTCGATTCTGCATGCTTTAAGTGTGTTTGGTGGCTCAGAACCATCAAAAAACGTTGAAATATAGTTCAAATTCAATAAAAATCGACAAAAATACAGTTTCTAGCTAAAATTTGATGGTTTCGTTGCACTTTCCGAGCCCGTAGGGTATCTGATTGGCTTAAAAGTACAAGAAAACACTTCAAAAGTGACGTTTCTGAAGAATTTTAACAGTTTTCTTGTATCTACGAACGCCAGAATGCATAAAATTGACCTAAACGTCTCCTTTTCCTATTCTGAGTCGATTCTGCATGCTTTAAGTGTGTTTGGTGGCTCAGAACCATCAAAAAACGTTGAAATATAGTTCAAATTCAATAAAAATCGACAAAAATACAGTTTCTAGCTAAAATTTGATGGTTTCGTTGCACTTTCCGAGCCCGTAGGGTATCTGATTGGCTTAAAAGTACAAGAAAACACTTCAAAAGTGACGTTTCTGAAGAATTTTAACAGTTTTCTTGTATCTACGAACGCCAGAATGCATAAAATTGACCTAAACGTCTCCTTTTCCTATTCTGAGTCGATTCTGCATGCTTTAAGTGTGTTTGGTGGCTCAGAACCATCAAAAAACGTTGAAATATAGTTCAAATTCAATAAAAATCGACAAAAATACAGCTTCTAGCTAAAATTTGATGGTTTCGTTGCACTGTCCGAGCCCGTAGGGTATCTGATTGGCTTATAAGTACAAGAAAACACTTCAAAAGTGACGTTTCTGAAGAATTTTAACAGTTTTCTTGTATCTACGAACGCCAGAATGCATAAAATTGACCTAAACGTCTCCTTTTCCTATTCTGAGTCGATTCTGCATGCTTTAAGTGTGTTTGGTGGCTCAGAACCATCAAAACACGTTGAAATATAGTTCAAATTCAATAAAAATCGACAAAAATACAGTTTTTAGCTAAAATTTGATGGTTTCGTTGCACTTTCCGAGCCCGTTGGGTATCTGATTGGCTTAAAAGTACAAGAAAACACTTCAAAAGTGACGTTTCTGAAGAATTTTAACAGTTTTCTTGTATCCACGAACGCCAGAATGCATAAAATTGACCTAAACGTCTCCTTTTCCTATTCTGAGTCGATTCTGCATGCTTTAAGTGTGTTTGGTGGCTCAGAACCATCAAAAAACGTTGAAATATAGTTCAAATTCAATAAAAATCGACAAAAATACAGATTCTAGCTAAAATTTGATGGTTTCGTTGCACTTTCGGAGCCCGTAGGGTATCTGATTGGCTTAAAAGTACAAGAAAACACTTCAAAAGTGACGTTTCTGAAGAATTTTAACAGTTTTCTTGTATCTACGAACGCCAGAATGCATAAAATTGACCTAAACGTCTCCTTTTCCTATTCTGAGTCGATTCTGCATGCTTTAAGTGTGTTTGGTGGCTCAGAACCATCAAAAAACGTTGAAATATAGTTCAAATTCAATAAAAATCGACAAAAATACAGTTTCTAGCTAAAATTTGATGGTTTCGTTGCACTTTCCGAGCCCGTAGGGTATCTGATTGGCTTAAAAGTACAAGAAAACACTTCAAAAGTGACGTTTCTGAAGAATTTTAACAGTTTTCTTGTATCTACGAACGCCAGAATGCATAAAATTGACCTAAACGTCTCCTTTTCCTATTCTGAGTCGATTCTGCATGCTTTAAGTGTGTTTGGTGGCTCAGAACCATCAAAAAACGTTGAAATATAGTTCAAATTCAATAAAAATCGACAAAAATACAGTTTCTAGCTAAAATTTGATGGTTTCGTTGCACTTTCCGAGCCCGTAGGGTATCTGATTGGCTTAAAAGTACAAGAAAACACTTCAAAAGTGACGTTTCTGAAGAATTTTAACAGTTTTCTTGTATCTACGAACGCCAGAATGCATAAAATTGACCTAAACGTCTCCTTTTCCTATTCTGAGTCGATTCTGCATGCTTTAAGTGTGTTTGGTGGCTCAGAACCATCAAAAAACGTTGAAATATAGTTCAAATTCAATAAAAATCGACAAAAATACAGTTTCTAGCTAAAATTTGATGGTTTCGTTGCACTTTCCGAGCCCGTAGGGTATCTGATTGGCTTAAAAGTACAAGAAAACACTTCAAAAGTGACGTTTCTGAAGAATTTTAACAGTTTTCTTGTATCTACGAACGCCAGAATGCATAAAATTGACCTAAACGTCTCCTTTTCCTATTCTGAGTCGATTCTGCATGCTTTAAGTGTGTTTGGTGGCTCAGAACCATCAAAAAACGTTGAAATATAGTTCAAATTCAATAAAAATCGACAAAAATACAGTTTCTAGCTAAAATTTGATGGTTTCGTTGCACTTTCCGAGCCCGTAGGGTATCTGATTGGCTTAAAAGTACAAGAAAACACTTCAAAAGTGACGTTTCTGAAGAATTTTAACAGTTTTCTTGTATCTACGAACGCCAGAATGCATAAAATTGACCTAAACGTCTCCTTTTCCTATTCTGAGTCGATTCTGCATGCTTTAAGTGTGTTTGGTGGCTCAGAACCATCAAAAAACGTTGAAATATAGTTCAAATTCAATAAAAATCGACAAAAATACAGTTTCTAGCTAAAATTTGATGGTTTCGTTGCACTTTCCGAGCCCGTAGGGTATCTGATTGGCTTAAAAGTACAAGAAAACACTTCAAAAGTGACGTTTCTGAAGAATTTTAACAGTTTTCTTGTATCTACGAACGCCAGAATGCATAAAATTGACCTAAACGTCTCCTTTTCCTATTCTGAGTCGATTCTGCATGCTTTAAGTGTGTTTGGTGGCTCAGAACCATCAAAAAACGTTGAAATATAGTTCAAATTCAATAAAAATCGGCAAAAATACAGTTTCTAGCTAAAATTTGATGGTTTCGTTGCACTTTCCGAGCCCGTAGGGTATCTG
This sequence comes from Zophobas morio, assembly GCF_036711695.1. NCBI lineage: Eukaryota > Metazoa > Arthropoda > Insecta > Coleoptera > Tenebrionidae > Zophobas > Zophobas morio. The sequence continues at coordinate 44,460 of NW_026972302.1, forward strand.
ATTGGCTTAAAAGTACAAGAAAACATTTCAAAAGTGACGTTTCTGAAGAATTTTAACAGTTTTCTTGTATCTACGAACGCCAGAATGCATAAAATTGACCTAAACGTCTCCTTTTCCTATTCTGAGTCGATTCTGCATGCTTTAAGTGAGTTTGGTGGCTCAGAACCATCAAAAAACGTTGAAATATAGTTCAAATTCAATAAAAATCGACAAAAATACAGTTTCTAGCTAAAATTTGATGGTTTCGTTGCACTTTCCGAGCCCGTAGGGTATCTGATTGGCTTAAAAGTACAAGAAAACACTTCAAAAGTGACGTTTCTGAAGAATTTTAACAGTTTTCTTGTATCTACGAACGCCAGAATGCATAAAATTGACCTAAACGTCTCCTTTTCCTATTCTGAGTCGATTCTGCATGCTTTAAGTGTGTTTGGTGGCTCAGAACCATCAAAAAACGTTGAAATATAGTTCAAATTCAATAAAAATCGACAAAAATACAGTTTCTAGCTAAAATTTGATGGTTTCGTTGCACTTTCCGAGGCCGTAGGGTATCTGATTGGCTTAAAAGTACAAGAAAACACTTCAAAAGTGACGTTTCTGAAGAATTTTAACAGTTTTCTTGTATCTACGAACGCCAGAATGCATAAAATTGACCTAAACGTCTCCTTTTCCTATTCTGAGTCGATTCTGCATGCTTTAAGTGTGTTTGGTGGCTCAGAACCATCAAAAAACGTTGAAATATAGTTCAAATTCAATAAAAATCGACAAAAATACAGTTTCTAGCTAAAATTTGATGGTTTCGTTGCACTTTCCGAGCCCGTAGGGTATCTGATTGGCTTAAAAGTACAAGAAAACACTTCAAAAGTGACGTTTCTGAAGAATTTTAACAGTTTTCTTGTATCTACGAACGCCAGAATGCATAAAATTGACCTAAACGTCTCCTTTTCCTATTCTGAGTCGATTCTGCATGCTTTAAGTGTGTTTGGTGGCTCAGAACCATCAAAAAACGTTGAAATATAGTTCAAATTCAATAAAAATCGACAAAAATACAGTTTCTAGCTAAAATTTGATGGTTTCGTTGCACTTTCCGAGCCCGTAGGGTATCTGATTGGCTTAAAAGTACAAGAAAACACTTCAAAAGTGACGTTTCTGAAGAATTTTAACAGTTTTCTTGTATCTACGAACGCCAGAATGCATAAAATTGACCTAAACGTCTCCTTTTCCTATTCTGAGTCGATTCTGCATGCTTTAAGTGTGTTTGGTGGCTCAGAACCATCAAAAAACGTTGAAATATAGTTCAAATTCAATAAAAATCGGCAAAAATACAGTTTCTAGCTAAAATTTGATGGTTTCGTTGCACTTTCCGAGCCCGTAGGGTATCTGATTGGCTTAAAAGTACAAGAAAACATTTCAAAAGTGACGTTTCTGAAGAATTTTAACAGTTTTCTTGTATCTACGAACGCCAGAATGCATAAAATTGACCTAAACGTCTCCTTTTCCTATTCTGAGTCGATTCTGCATGCTTTAAGTGTGTTTGGTGGCTCAGAACCATCAAAAAACGTTGAAATATAGTTCAAATTCAATAAAAATCGACAAAAATACAGTTTCTAGCTAAAATTTGATGGTTTCGTTGCACTTTCCGAGCCCGTAGGGTATCTGATTGGCTTAAAAGTACAAGAAAACACTTCAAAAGTGACGTTTCTGAAGAATTTTAACAGTTTTCTTGTATCTACGAACGCCAGAATGCATAAATTTGACCTAAACGTCTCCTTTTCCTATTCTGAATCGATTCTGCATGCTTTAAGTGTGTTTGGTGGCTCAGAACCATCAAAAAACGTTGAAATATAGTTCAAATTCAATAAAAATCGACAAAAATACAGTTTCTAGCTAAAATTTGATGGTTTCGTTGCACTTTCCGAGCCCGTAGGGTATCTGATTGGCTTAAAAGTACAAGAAAACACTTCAAAAGTGACGTTTCTGAAGAATTTTAACAGTTTTCTTGTATCTACGAACGCCAGAATGCATAAAATTGACCTAAACGTCTCCTTTTCCTATTCTGAGTCGATTCTGCATGCTTTAAGTGTGTTTGGTGGCTCAGAACCATCAAAAAACGTTGAAATATAGTTCAAATTCAATAAAAATCGACAAAAATACAGTTTCTAGCTAAAATTTGATGGTTTCGTTGCACTTTCCGAGCCCGTAGGGTATCTGATTGGCTTAAAAGTACAAGAAAACACTTCAAAAGTGACGTTTCTGAAGAATTTTAACAGTTTTCTTGTATCTACGAACGCCAGAATGCATAAAATTGACCTAAACGTCTCCTTTTCCTATTCTGAGTCGATTCTGCATGCTTTAAGTGTGTTTGGTGGCTCAGAACCATCAAAAAACGTTGAAATATAGTTCAAATTCAATAAAAATCGACAAAAATACAGTTTCTAGCTAAAATTTGATGGTTTCGTTGCACTTTCCGAGCCCGTAGGGTATCTGATTGGCTTAAAAGTACAAGAAAACACTTCAAAAGTGACGTTTCTGAAGAATTTTAACAGTTTTCTTGTATCTACGAACGCCAGAATGCATAAAATTGACCTAAACGTCTCCTTTTCCTATTCTGAGTCGATTCTGCATGCTTTAAGTGTGTTTGGTGGCTCAGAACCATCAAAAAACGTTGAAATATAGTTCAAATTCAATAAAAATCGACAAAAATACAGTTTCTAGCTAAAATTTGATGGTTTCGTTGCACTTTCCGAGCCCGTAGGGTATCTGATTGGCTTAAAAGTACAAGAAAACACTTCAAAAGTGACGTTTCTGAAGAATTTTAACAGTTTTCTTGTATCTACGAACGCCAGAATGCATAAAATTGACCTAAACGTCTCCTTTTCCTATTCTGAGTCGATTCTGCATGCTTTAAGTGTGTTTGGTGGCTCAGAACCATCAAAAAACGTTGAAATATAGTTCAAATTCAATAAAAATCGACAAAAATACAGTTTCTAGCTAAAATTTGATGGTTTCGTTGCACTTTCCGAGCCCGTAGGGTATCTGATTGGCTTAAAAGTACAAGAAAACACTTCAAAAGTGACGTTTCTGAAGAATTTTAACAGTTTTCTTGTATCTACGAACGCCAGAATGCATAAAATTGACCTAAACGTCTCCTTTTCCTATTCTGAGTCGATTCTGCATGCTTTAAGTGTGTTTGGTGGCTCAGAACCATCAAAAAACGTTGAAATATAGTTCAAATTCAATAAAAATCGGCAAAAATACAGTTTCTAGCTAAAATTTGATGGTTTCGTTGCACTTTCCGAGCCCGTAGGGTATCTGATTGGCTTAAAAGTACAAGAAAACATTTCAAAAGTGACGTTTCTGAAGAATTTTAACAGTTTTCTTGTATCTACGAACGCCAGAATGCATAAAATTGACCTAAACGTCTCCTTTTCCTATTCTGAGTCGATTCTGCATGCTTTAAGTGAGTTTGGTGGCTCAGAACCATCAAAAAACGTTGAAATATAGTTCAAATTCAATAAAAATCGACAAAAATACAGTTTCTAGCTAAAATTTGATGGTTTCGTTGCACTTTCCGAGCCCGTAGGGTATCTGATTGGCTTAAAAGTACAAGAAAACACTTCAAAAGTGACGTTTCTGAAGAATTTTAACAGTTTTCTTGTATCTACGAACGCCAGAATGCATAAAATTGACCTAAACGTCTCCTTTTCCTATTCTGAGTCGATTCTGCATGCTTTAAGTGTGTTTGGTGGCTCAGAACCATCAAAAAACGTTGAAATATAGTTCAAATTCAATAAAAATCGACAAAAATACAGTTTCTAGCTAAAATTTGATGGTTTCGTTGCACTTTCCGAGGCCGTAGGGTATCTGATTGGCTTAAAAGTACAAGAAAACACTTCAAAAGTGACGTTTCTGAAGAATTTTAACAGTTTTCTTGTATCTACGAACGCCAGAATGCATAAAATTGACCTAAACGTCTCCTTTTCCTATTCTGAGTCGATTCTGCATGCTTTAAGTGTGTTTGGTGGCTCAGAACCATCAAAAAACGTTGAAATATAGTTCAAATTCAATAAAAATCGACAAAAATACAGTTTCTAGCTAAAATTTGATGGTTTCGTTGCACTTTCCGAGCCCGTAGGGTATCTGATTGGCTTAAAAGTACAAGAAAACACTTCAAAAGTGACGTTTCTGAAGAATTTTAACAGTTTTCTTGTATCTACGAACGCCAGAATGCATAAAATTGACCTAAACGTCTCCTTTTCCTATTCTGAGTCGATTCTGCATGCTTTAAGTGTGTTTGGTGGCTCAGAACCATCAAAAAACGTTGAAATATAGTTCAAATTCAATAAAAATCGACAAAAATACAGTTTCTAGCTAAAATTTGATGGTTTCGTTGCACTTTCCGAGCCCGTAGGGTATCTGATTGGCTTAAAAGTACAAGAAAACACTTCAAAAGTGACGTTTCTGAAGAATTTTAACAGTTTTCTTGTATCTACGAACGCCAGAATGCATAAAATTGACCTAAACGTCTCCTTTTCCTATTCTGAGTCGATTCTGCATGCTTTAAGTGTGTTTGGTGGCTCAGAACCATCAAAAAACGTTGAAATATAGTTCAAATTCAATAAAAATCGGCAAAAATACAGTTTCTAGCTAAAATTTGATGGTTTCGTTGCACTTTCCGAGCCCGTAGGGTATCTGATTGGCTTAAAAGTACAAGAAAACATTTCAAAAGTGACGTTTCTGAAGAATTTTAACAGTTTTCTTGTATCTACGAACGCCAGAATGCATAAAATTGACCTAAACGTCTCCTTTTCCTATTCTGAGTCGATTCTGCATGCTTTAAGTGTGTTTGGTGGCTCAGAACCATCAAAAAACGTTGAAATATAGTTCAAATTCAATAAAAATCGACAAAAATACAGTTTCTAGCTAAAATTTGATGGTTTCGTTGCACTTTCCGAGCCCGTAGGGTATCTGATTGGCTTAAAAGTACAAGAAAACACTTCAAAAGTGACGTTTCTGAAGAATTTTAACAGTTTTCTTGTATCTACGAACGCCAGAATGCATAAATTTGACCTAAACGTCTCCTTTTCCTATTCTGAATCGATTCTGCATGCTTTAAGTGTGTTTGGTGGCTCAGAACCATCAAAAAACGTTGAAATATAGTTCAAATTCAATAAAAATCGACAAAAATACAGTTTCTAGCTAAAATTTGATGGTTTCGTTGCACTTTCCGAGCCCGTAGGGTATCTGATTGGCTTAAAAGTACAAGAAAACACTTCAAAAGTGACGTTTCTGAAGAATTTTAACAGTTTTCTTGTATCTACGAACGCCAGAATGCATAAAATTGACCTAAACGTCTCCTTTCCCTATTCTGAGTCGATTCTGCATGCTTTAAGTGTGTTTGGTGGCTCAGAACCATCAAAAAACGTTGAAATATAGTTCAAATTCAATAAAAATCGACAAAAATACAGTTTCTAGCTAAAATTTGATGGTTTCGTTGCACTTTCCGAGCCCGTAGGGTATCTGATTGGCTTAAAAGTACAAGAAAACACTTCAAAAGTGATGTTTCTGAAGAATTTTAACAGTTTTCTTGTATCTACGAACGCCAGAATGCATAAAATTGACCTAAACGTCTCCTTTTCCTATTCTGAGTCGATTCTGCATGCTTTAAGTGTGTTTGGTGGCTCAGAACCATCAAAAAACGTTGAAATATAGTTCAAATTCAATAAAAATCGACAAAAATACAGTTTCTAGCTAAAATTTGATGGTTTCGTTGCACTTTCCGAGCCCGTAGGGTATCTGATTGGCTTAAAAGTACAAGAAAACACTTCAAAAGTGACGTTTCTGAAGAATTTTAACAGTTTTCTTGTATCTACGAACGCCAGAATGCATAAAATTGATCTAAACATCTCCTTTTCCTATTCTGAGTCGATTCTGCATGCTTTAAGTGTGTTTGGTGGCTCAGAACCATCAAAAAACGTTGAAATATAGTTCAAATTCAATAAAAATCGACAAAAATACAGTTTCTAGCTAAAATTTGATGGTTTCGTTGCACTTTCCGAGCCCGTAGGGTATCTGATTGGCTTAAAAGTACAAGAAAACACTTCAAAAGTGACGTTTCTGAAGAATTTTAACAGTTTTCTTGTATCTACGAACGCCAGAATGCATAAAATTGACCTAAACGTCTCCTTTTCCTATTCTGAGTCGATTCTGCATGCTTTAAGTGTATTTGGTGGCTCAGAACCATCAAAAAACGTTGAAATATAGTTCAAATTCAATAAAAATCGACAAAAATACAGTTTCTAGCTAAAATTTGATGGTTTCGTTGCACTTTCCGAGCCCGTAGGGTATCTGATTGGCTTAAAAGTACAAGAAAACACTTCAAAAGTGACGTTTCTGAAGAATTTTAACAGTTTTCTTGTATCTACGAACGCCAGAATGCATAAAATTGACCTAAACGTCTCCTTTTCCTATTCTGAGTCGATTCTGCATGCTTTAAGTGTGTTTGGTGGCTCAGAACCATCAAAAAACGTTGAAATATAGTTCAAATTCAATAAAAATCGACAAAAATACAGTTTCTAGCTAAAATTTGATGGTTTCGTTGCACTTTCCGAGCCCGGAGGGTATCTGATTGGCTTAAAAGTACAAGAAAACACTTCAAAAGTGACGTTTCTGAAGAATTTTAACAGTTTTCTTGTATCTACGAACGCCAGAATGCATAAAATTGACCTAAACGTCTCCTTTTCCTATTCTGAGTCGATTCTGCATGCTTTAAGTGTGTTTGGTGGCTCAGAACCATCAAAAAACGTTGAAATATAGTTCAAATTCAATAAAAATCGACAAAAATACAGTTTCTAGCTAAAATTTGATGGTTTCGTTGCACTTTCCGAGCCCGTAGGGTATCTGATTGGCTTAAAAGTACAAGAAAACACTTCAAAAGTGACGTTTCTGAAGAATTTTAACAGTTTTCTTGTATCTACGAACGCCAGAATGCATAAAATTGACCTAAACGTCTCCTTTTCCTATTCTGAGTCGATTCTGCATGCTTTAAGTGTGTTTGGTGGCTCAGAACCATCAAAAAACGTTGAAATATAGTTCAAATTCAATAAAAATCGACAAAAATACAGTTTCTAGCTAAAATTTGATGGTTTCGTTGCACTTTCCGAGCCCGTAGGGTATCTGATTGGCTTAAAAGTACAAGAAAACACTTCAAAAGTGACGTTTCTGAAGAATTTTAACAGTTTTCTTGTATCTACGAACGCCAGAATGCATAAAATTGACCTAAACGTCTCCTTTTCCTATTCTGAGTCGATTCTGCATGCTTTAAGTGTGTTTGGTGGCTCAGAACCATCAAAACACGTTGAAATATAGTTCAAATTCAATAAAAATCGACAAAAATACAGTTTCTAGCTAAAATTTGATGGTTTCGTTGCACTTTCCGAGCCCGTAGGGTATCTGATTGGCTTAAAAGTACAAGAAAACACTTCAAAAGTGACGTTTCTGAAGAATTTTAACAGTTTTCTTGTATCTACGAACGCCAGAATGCATAAAATTGACCTAAACGTCTCCTTTTCCTATTCTGAGTCGATTCTGCATGCTTTAAGTGTGTTTGGTGGCTCAGAACCATCAAAAAACGTTGAAATATAGTTCAAATTCAATAAAAATCGACAAAAATACAGTTTCTAGCTAAAATTTGATGGTTTCGTTGCACTTTCCGAGCCCGTAGGGTATCTGATTGGCTTAAAAGTACAAGAAAACACTTCAAAAGTGACGTTTCTGAAGAATTTTAACAGTTTTCTTGTATCTACGAACGCCAGAATGCATAAAATTGACCTAAACTTCTCCTTTTCCTATTCTGAGTCGATTCTGCATGCTTTAAGTGTGTTTGGTGGCTCAGAACTATCAAAAAACGTTGAAATATAGTTCAAATTCAATAAAAATCGACAAAAATACAGTTTCTAGCTAAAATTTGATGGTTTCGTTGCACTTTCCGAGCCCGTAGGGTATCTGATTGGCTTAAAAGTACAAGAAAACACTTCAAAAGTAACGTTTCTGAAGAATTTTAACAGTTTTCTTGTATCTACGAACGCCAGAATGCATAAAATTGACCTAAACGTCTCCTTTTCCTATTCTGAGTCGATTCTGCATGCTTTAAGTGTGTTTGGTGGCTCAGAACCATCAAAAAACGTTGAAATATAGTTCAAATTCAATAAAAATCGACAAAAATACAGTTTCTAGCTAAAATTTGATGGTTTCGTTGCACTTTCCGAGCCCGTAGGGTATCTGATTGGCTTAAAAGTACAAGAAAACACTTCAAAAGTGACGTTTCTGAAGAATTTTAACAGTTTTCTTGTATCTACGAACGCCAGAATGCATAAAATTTACCTAAACGTCTCCTTTTCCTATTCTGAGTCGATTCTGCATGCTTTAAGTGTGTTTGGTGGCTCAGAACCATCAAAAAACGTTGAAATATAGTTCAAATTCAATAAAAATCGACAAAAATACAGTTTCTAGCTAAAATTTGATGGTTTCGTTGCACTTTCCGAGCCCGTAGGGTATCTGATTGGCTTAAAAGTACAAGAAAACACTTCAAAAGTGATGTTTCTGAAGAATTTTAACAGTTTTCTTGTATCTACGAACGCCAGAATGCATAAAATTGACCTAAACGTCTCCTTTTCCTATTCTGAGTCGATTCTGCATGCTTTAAGTGTGTTTGGTGGCTCAGAACCATCAAAAAACGTTGAAATATAGTTCAAATTCAATAAAAATCGACAAAAATACAGTTTCTAGCTAAAATTTGATGGTTTCGTTGCACTTTCCGAGCCCGTAGGGTATCTGATTGGCTTAAAAGTACAAGAAAACACTTCAAAAGTGACGTTTCTGAAGAATTTTAACAGTTTTCTTGTATCTACGAAAGCCAGAATGCATAAAATTGATCTAAACATCTCCTTTTCCTATTCTGAGTCGATTCTGCATGCTTTAAGTGTGTTTGGTGGCTCAGAACCATCAAAAAACGTTGAAATATAGTTCAAATTCAATAAAAATCGACAAAAATACAGTTTCTAGCTAAAATTTGATGGTTTCGTTGCACTTTCCGAGCCCGTAGGGTATCTGATTGGCTTAAAAGTACAAGAAAACACTTCAAAAGTGACGTTTCTGAAGAATTTTAACAGTTTTCTTGTATCTACGAACGCCAGAATGCATAAAATTGACCTAAACGTCTCCTTTTCCTATTCTGAGTCGATTCTGCATGCTTTAAGTGTATTTGGTGGCTCAGAACCATCAAAAAACGTTGAAATATAGTTCAAATTCAATAAAAATCGACAAAAATACAGTTTCTAGCTAAAATTTGATGGTTTCGTTGCACTTTCCGAGCCCGTAGGGTATCTGATTGGCTTAAAAGTACAAGAAAACACTTCAAAAGTGACGTTTCTGAAGAATTTTAACAGTTTTCTTGTATCTACGAACGCCAGAATGCATAAAATTGACCTAAACGTCTCCTTTTCCTATTCTGAGTCGATTCTGCATGCTTTAAGTGTGTTTGGTGGCTCAGAACCATCAAAAAACGTTGAAATATAGTTCAAATTCAATAAAAATCGACAAAAATACAGTTTCTAGCTAAAATTTGATGGTTTCGTTGCACTTTCCGAGCCCGGAGGGTATCTGATTGGCTTAAAAGTACAAGAAAACACTTCAAAAGTGACGTTTCTGAAGAATTTTAACAGTTTTCTTGTATCTACGAACGCCAGAATGCATAAAATTGACCTAAACGTCTCCTTTTCCTATTCTGAGTCGATTCTGCATGCTTTAAGTGTGTTTGGTGGCTCAGAACCATCAAAAAACGTTGAAATATAGTTCAAATTCAATAAAAATCGACAAAAATACAGTTTCTAGCTAAAATTTGATGGTTTCGTTGCACTTTCCGAGCCCGTAGGGTATCTGATTGGCTTAAAAGTACAAGAAAACACTTCAAAAGTGACGTTTCTGAAGAATTTTAACAGTTTTCTTGTATCTACGAACGCCAGAATGCATAAAATTGACCTAAACGTCTCCTTTTCCTATTCTGAGTCGATTCTGCATGCTTTAAGTGTGTTTGGTGGCTCAGAACTATCAAAAAACGTTGAAATATAGTTCAAATTCAATAAAAATCGACAAAAATACAGTTTCTAGCTAAAATTTGATGGTTTCGTTGCACTTTCCGAGCCCGTAGGGTATCTGATTGGCTTAAAAGTACAAGAAAACACTTCAAAAGTAACGTTTCTGAAGAATTTTAACAGTTTTCTTGTATCTACGAACGCCAGAATGCATAAAATTGACCTAAACGTCTCCTTTTCCTATTCTGAGTCGATTCTGCATGCTTTAAGTGTGTTTGGTGGCTCAGAACCATCAAAAAACGTTGAAATATAGTTCAAATTCAATAAAAATCGACAAAAATACAGTTTCTAGCTAAAATTTGATGGTTTCGTTGCACTTTCCGAGCCCGTAGGGTATCTGATTGGCTTAAAAGTACAAGAAAACACTTCAAAAGTGACGTTTCTGAAGAATTTTAACAGTTTTCTTGTATCTACGAACGCCAGAATGCATAAAATTGACCTAAACGTCTCCTTTTCCTATTCTGAGTCGATTCTGCATGCTTTAAGTGTGTTTGGTGGCTCAGAACCATCAAAAAACGTTGAAATATAGTTCAAATTCAATAAAAATCGACAAAAATACAGTTTCTAGCTAAAATTTGATGGTTTCGTTGCACTTTCCGAGCCCGTTGGGTATCTGATTGGCTTAAAAGTACAAGAAAACACTTCAAAAGTGACGTTTCTGAAGAATTTTAACAGTTTTCTTGTATCTACGAACGCCAGAATGCATAAAATTGACCTAAACGTCTCCTTTTCCTATTCTGAGTCGATTCTGCATGCTTTAAGTGTGTTTGGTGGCTCAGAACCATCAAAAAACGTTGAAATATAGTTCAAATTCAATAAAAATCGACAAAAATACAGTTTCTAGCTAAAATTTGATGGTTTCGTTGCACTTTCCGAGCCCGTAGGGTATCTGATTGGCTTAAAAGTACAAGAAAACACTTCAAAAGTGACGTTTCTGAAGAATTTTAACAGTTTTCTTGTATCTACGAACGCCAGAATGCATAAAATTGACCTAAACGTCTCCTTTTCCTATTCTGAGTCGATTCTGCATGCTTTAAGTGTGTTTGGTGGCTCAGAACCATCAAAAAACGTTGAAATATAGTTCAAATTCAAAAAAAATCGACAAAAATACAGTTTCTAGCTAAAATTTGATGGTTTCGTTGCACTTTCCGAGCCCGTAGGGTATCTGATTGGCTTAAAAGTACAAGAAAACACTTCAAAAGTGACGTTTCTGAAGAATTTTAACAGTTTTCTTGTATCTACGAACGCCAGAATGCATAAAATTGACCTAAACGTCTCCTTTTCCTATTCTGAGTCGATTCTGCATGCTTTAAGTGTGTTTGGTGGCTCAGAACCATCAAAAAACGTTGAAATATAGTTCAAATTCAATAAAAATCGACAAAAATACAGTTTCTAGCTAAAATTTGATGGTTTCGTTGCACTTTCCGAGCCCGTAGGGTATCTGATTGGCTTAAAAGTACAAGAAAACACTTCAAAAGTGACGTTTCTGAAGAATTTTAACAGTTTTCTTGTATCTACGAACGCCAGAATGCATACAATTGACCTAAACGTCTCCTTTTCCTATTCTGAGTCGATTCTGCATGCTTTAAGTGTGTTTGGTGGCTCAGAACCATCAAAAAACGTTGAAATATAGTTCAAATTCAATAAAAATCGACAAAAATACAGTTTCTAGCTAAAATTTGATGGTTTCGTTGCACTTTCCGAGCCCGTAGGGTATCTGATTGGCTTAAAAGTACAAGAAAACACTTCAAAAGTGACGTTTCTGAAGAATTTTAACAGTTTTCTTGTATCTACGAACGCCAGAATGCATAAAATTGACCTAAACGTCTCCTTTTCCTATTCTGAGTCGATTCTGCATGCTTTAAGTGTGTTTGGTGGCTCAGAACCATCAAAAAACGTTGAAATATAGTTCAAATTCAATAAAAATCGACAAAAATACAGTTTCTAGCTAAAATTTGATGGTTTCGTTGCACTTTCCGAGCCCATAGGGTATCTGATTGGCTTAAAAGTACAAGAAAACACTTCAAAAGTGACGTTTCTGAAGAATTTTAACAGTTTTCTTGTATCTACGAACGCCAGAATGCATAAAATTGACCTAAACGTCTCCTTTTCCTATTCTGAGTCGATTCTGCATGCTTTAAGTGTGTTTGGTGGCTCAGAACCATCAAAAAACGTTGAAATATAGTTCAAATTCAATAAAAATCGACAAAAATACAGTTTCTAGCTAAAATTTGATGGTTTCGTTGCACTTTCCGAGCCCGTAGGGTATCTGATTGGCTTAAAAGTACAAGAAAACACTTCAAAAGTGACGTTTCTGAAGAATTTTAACAGTTTTCTTGTATCTACGAACGCCAGAATGCATAAAATTGACCTAAACGTCTCCTTTTCCTATTCTGAGTCGATTCTGCATGCTTTAAGTGTGTTTGGTGGCTCAGAACCATCAAAAAACGTTGAAATATAGTTCAAATTCAATAAAAATCGACAAAAATACAGTTTCTAGCTAAAATTTGATGGTTTCGTTGCACTTTCCGAGCCCGTAGGGTATCTGATTGGCTTAAAAGTACAAGAAAACACTTCAAAAGTGACGTTTCTGAAGAATTTTAACAGTTTTCTTGTATCTACGAACGCCAGAATGCATAAAATTGACCTAAACGTCTCCTTTTCCTATTCTGAGTCGATTCTGCATGCTTTAAGTGTGTTTGGTGGCTCAGAACCATCAAAAAACGTTGAAATATAGTTCAAATTCAATAAAAATCGACAAAAATACAGTTTCTAGCTAAAATTTGATGGTTTCGTTGCACTTTCCGAGCCCGCAGGGTATCTGATTGGCTTAAAAGTACAAGAAAACACTTCAAAAGTGACGTTTCTGAAGAATTTTAACAGTTTTCTTGTGTCTACGAACGCCAGAATGCATAAAATTGACCTAAACGTCTCCTTTTCCTATTCTGAGTCGATTCTGCATGCTTTGAGTGTGTTTGGTGGCTCAGAACCATCAAAAAACGTTGAAATATAGTTCAAATTCAATAAAAATCGACAAAAATACAGTTTTTAGCTAAAATTTGATGGTTTCGTTGCACTTTCCGAGCCCGTAGGGTATCTGATTGGCTTAAAAGTACAAGAAAACACTTCAAAAGTGACGTTTCTGAAGAATTTTAACAGTTTTCTTGTATCTACGAACGCCAGAATGCATAAAATTGACCTAAACGTCTCCTTTTCCTATTCTGAGTCGATTCTGCATGCTTTAAGTGTGTTTGGTGGCTCAGAACCATCAAAAAACGTTGAAATATTGTTCAAATTCAATAAAAATCGACAAAAATACAGTTTCTAGTTAAAATTTGATGGTTTCGTTGCACTTTCCGAGCCCGTAGGGTATCTGATTGGCTTAAAAGTACAAGAAAACACTTCAAAAGTGACGTTTCTGAAGAATTTTAACAGTTTTCTTGTATCTACGAACGCCAGAATGCATAAAATTGACCTAAACGTCTCCTTTTCCTATTCTGAGTCGATTCTGCATGCTTTAAGTGTGTTTGGTGGCTCAGAACCTTCAAAAAACGTTGAAATATAGTTCAAATTCAATAAAAATCGACAAAAATACAATTTCTAGCTAAAATTTGATGGTTTCGTTGCACTTTCCGAGCCCGTAGGGTATCTGATTGGCTTAAAAGTACAAGAAAACACTTCAAAAGTGACGTTTCTGAAGAATTTTAACAGTTTTCTTGTATCTACGAACGCCAGAATGCATAAAATTGACCTAAACGTCTCCTTTTCCTATTCTGAGTCGATTCTGCATGCTTTAAGTGTGTTTGGTGGCTCAGAACCATCAAAAAACGTTGAAATATAGTTCAAATTCAATAAAAATCGACAAAAATACAGTTTCTAGCTAAAATTTGATGGTTTCGTTGCACTTTCCGAGCCCGTAGGGTATCTGATTGGCTTAAAAGTACAAGAAAACACTTCAAAAGTGACGTTTCTGAAGAATTTTAACAGTTTTCTTGTATCTACGAACGCCAGAATGCATAAAATTGACCTAAACGTCTCCTTTTCCTATTCTGAGTCGATTCTGCATGCTTTAAGTGTGTTTGGTGGCTCAGAACCATCAAAAAACGTTGAAATATAGTTCAAATTCAATAAAAATCGACAAAAATACAGTTTCTAGCTAAAATTTGATGGTTTCGTTGCACTTTCCGAGCCCGCAGGGTATCTGATTGGCTTAAAAGTACAAGAAAACACTTCAAAAGTGACGTTTCTGAAGAATTTTAACAGTTTTCTTGTGTCTACGAACGCCAGAATGCATAAAATTGACCTAAACGTCTCCTTTTCCTATTCTGAGTCGATTCTGCATGCTTTGAGTGTGTTTGGTGGCTCAGAACCATCAAAAAACGTTGAAATATAGTTCAAATTCAATAAAAATCGACAAAAATACAGTTTCTAGCTAAAATTTGATGGTTTCGTTGCACTTTCCGAGCCCGTAGGGTATCTGATTGGCTTAAAAGTACAAGAAAACACTTCAAAAGTGACGTTTCTGAAGAATTTTAACAGTTTTCTTGTATCTACGAACGCCAGAATGCATAAAATTGACCTAAACGTCTCCTTTTCCTATTCTGAGTCGATTCTGCATGCTTTAAGTGTGTTTGGTGGCTCAGAACCATCAAAAAACGTTGAAATATTGTTCAAATTCAATAAAAATCGACAAAAATACAGTTTCTAGCTAAAATTTGATGGTTTCGTTGCACTTTCCGAGCCCGTAGGGTATCTGATTGGCTTAAAAGTACAAGAAAACACTTCAAAAGTGACGTTTCTGAAGAATTTTAACAGTTTTCTTGTATCTACGAACGCCAGAATGCATAAAATTGACCTAAACGTCTCCTTTTCCTATTCTGAGTCGATTCTGCATGCTTTAAGTGTGTTTGGTGGCTCAGAACCTTCAAAAAACGTTGAAATATAGTTCAAATTCAATAAAAATCGACAAAAATACAATTTCTAGCTAAAATTTGATGGTTTCGTTGCACTTTCCGAGCCCGTAGGGTATCTGATTGGCTTAAAAGTACAAGAAAACACTTCAAAAGTGACGTTTCTGAAGAATTTTAACAGTTTTCTTGTATCTACGAACGCCAGAATGCATAAAATTGACCTAAACGTCTCCTTTTCCTATTCTGAGTCGATTCTGCATGCTTTAAGTGTGTTTGGTGGCTCAGAACCATCAAAAAACGTTGAAATATAGTTCAAATTCAATAAAAATCGACAAAAATACAGTTTCTAGCTAAAATTTGATGGTTTCGTTGCACTTTCCGAGCCCGTAGGGTATCTGATTGGCTTAAAAGTACAAGAAAACACTTCAAAAGTGACGTTTCTGAAGAATTTTAACAGTTTTCTTGTATCTACGAACGCCAGAATGCATAAAATTGACCTAAACGTCTCCTTTTCCTATTCTGAGTCGATTCTGCATGCTTTAAGTGTGTTTGGTGGCTCAGAACCATCAAAAAACGTTGAAATATAGTTCAAATTCAATAAAAATCGACAAAAATACAGTTTCTAGCTAAAATTTGATGGTTTCGTTGCACTTTCCGAGCCCGTAGGGTATCTGATTGGCTTAAAAGTACAAGAAAACACTTCAAAAGTGACGTTTCTGAAGAATTTTAACAGTTTTCTTGTATCTACGAACGCCAGAATGCATAAAATTGACCTAAACGTCTCCTTTTCCTATTCTGAGTCGATTCTGCATGCTTTAAGTGTGTTTGGTGGCTCAGAACCATCAAAAAACGTTGAAATATAGTTCAAATTCAATAAAAATCGACAAAAATACAGTTTCTAGCTAAAATTTGATGGTTTCGTTGCACTTTCCGAGCCCGTTGGGTATCTGATTGGCTTAAAAGTACAAGAAAACACTTCAAAAGTGACGTTTCTGAAGAATTTTAACAGTTTTCTTGTATCTACGAACGCCAGAATGCATAAAATTGAGCTAAACGTCTCCTTTTCCTATTCTGAGTCGATTCTGCATGCTTTAAGTGTGTTTGGTGGCTCAGAACCATCAAAAAACGTTGAAATATAGTTCAAATTCAATAAAAATCGACAAAAATACAGTTTCTAGCTAAAATTTGATGGTTTCGTTGCACTTTCCGAGCCCGTAGGGTATCTGATTGGCTTAAAAGTACAAGAAAACACTTCAAAAGTGACGTTTCTGAAGAATTTTAACAGTTTTCTTGTATCTACGAACGCCAGAATGCATAAAATTGACCTAAACGTCTCCTTTTCCTATTCTGAGTCGATTCTGCATGCTTTAAGTGTGTTTGGTGGCTCAGAACCATCAAAAAACGTTGAAATATAGTTCAAATTCAATAAAAATCGACAAAAATACAGTTTCTAGCTAAAATTTGATGGTTTCGTTGCACTTTAAGAGCCCGTAGGGTATCTGATTGGCTTAAAAGTACAAGAAAACACTTCAAAAGTGACGTTTCTGAAGAATTTTAACAGTTTTCTTGTATCTACGAACGCCAGAATGCATAAAATTGACCTAAACGTCTCCTTTTCCTATTCTGAGTCGATTCTGCATGCTTTAAGTGTGTTTGGTGGCTCAGAACCATCAAAAAACGTTGAAATATAGTTCAAATTCAATAAAAATCGACAAAAATACAGTTTCTAGCTAAAATTTGATGGTTTCCTTGCACTTTCCGAGCCCGTAGGGTATCTGATTGGCTTAAAAGTACAAGAAAACACTTCAAAAGTGACGTTTCTGAAGAATTTTAACAGTTTTCTTGTATCTACGAACGCCAGAATGCATAAAATTGACCTAAACGTCTCCTTTTCCTATTCTGAGTCGATTCTGCATGCTTTAAGTGTGTTTGGTGGCTCAGAACCATCAAAAAACGTTGAAATATAGTTCAAATTCAATAAAAATCGACAAAAATACAGTTTCTAGCTAAAATTTGATGGTTTCGTTGCACTTTCCGAGCCCGTAGGGTATCTGATTGGCTTAAAAGTACAAGAAAACACTTCAAAAGTGACGTTTCTGAAGAATTTTAACAGTTTTCTTGTATCTACGAACGCCAGAATGCATAAAATTGACCTAAACGTCTCCTTTTCCTATTCTGAGTCGATTCTGCATGCTTTAAGTGTGTTTGGTGGCTCAGAACCATCAAAAAACGTTGAAATATAGTTCAAATTCAATAAAAATCGACAAAAATACAGTTTCTAGCTAAAATTTGATGGTTTCGTTGCACTTTCCGAGCCCGTTGGGTATCTGATTGGCTTAAAAGTACAAGAAAACACTTCAAAAGTGACGTTTCTGAAGAATTTTAACAGTTTTCTTGTATCTACGAACGCCAGAATGCATAAAATTGACCTAAACGTCTCCTTTTCCTATTCTGAGTCGATTCTGCATGCTTTGAGTGTGTTTGGTGGCTCAGAACCATCAAAAAACTTTGAAATATAGTTCAAATTCAATAAAAATCGACAAAAATACAGTTTCTAGCTAAAATTTGATGGTTTCGTTGCACTTTCCGAGCCCGTAGGGTATCTGATTGGCTTAAAAGTACAAGAAAACACTTCAAAAGTGACGTTTCTGAAGAATTTTAACAGTTTTCTTGTATCTACGAACGCCAGAATGCATAAAATTGACATAACGTCTCCTTTTCCTATTCTGAGTCGATTCTGCATGCTTTAAGTGTGTTTGGTGGCTCAGAACCATCAAAAAACGTTGAAATATAGTTCAAATTCAATAAAAATAGACAAAAATACAGTTTCTAGCTAAAATTTGATGGTTTCGTTGCACTTTCCGAGGCCGTAGGGTATCTGATTGGCTTAAAAGTACAAGAAAACACTTCAAAAGTGACGTTTCGGAAGAATTTTAACAGTTTTCTTGTATCTACGAACGCCAGAATGCATAAAATTGACCTAAACGTCTCCTTTTCCTATTCTGAGTCGATTCTGCATGCTTTAAGTGTGTTTGGTGGCTCAGAACCATCAAAAAACGTTGAAATATAGTTCAAATTCAATAAAAATCGACAAAAATACAGTTTCTAGCTAAAATTTGATGGTTTCGTTGCACTTTCCGAGCCCGTAGGGTATCTGATTGGCTTAAAAGTACAAGAAAACACTTCAAAAGTGACGTTTCTGAAGAATTTTAACAGTTTTCTTGTATCTACGAACGCCAGAATGCATAAAATTGACCTAAACGTCTCCTTTTCCTATTCTGAGTCGATTCTGCATGCTTTAAGTGTGTTTGGTGGCTCAGAACCATCAAAAAACGTTGAAATATAGTTCAAATTCAATAAAAATCGACAAAAGTACAGTTTCTAGCTAAAATTTGATGGTTTCGTTGCACTTTCCGAGCCCGTAGGGTATCTGATTGGCTTAAAAGTACAAGAAAACACTTCAAAAGTGACGTTTCTGAAGAATTTTAACAGTTTTCTTGTATCTACGAACGCCAGAATGCATAAAATTGACCTAAACGTCTCCTTTTCCTATTCTGAGTCGATTCTGCATGCTTTAAGTGTGTTTGGTGGCTCAGAACCATCAAAAAACGTTGAAATATAGTTCAAATTAAATAAAAATCGACAAAAGTACAGTTTCTAGCTAAAATTTGATGGTTTCGTTGCACTTTCCGAGCCCGTCGGGTATCTGATTGGCTTAAAAGTACAAGAAAACACTTCAAAAGTGACGTTTCTGAAGAATTTTAACAGTTTTCTTGTATCTACGAACGCCAGAATGCATAAAATTGACCTAAACGTCTCCTTTTCCTATTCTGAGTCGATTCTGCATGCTTTAAGTGTGTTTGGTGGCTCAGAACCATCAAAAAACGTTGAAATATAGTTCAAATTCTATAAAAATCGACAAAAATACAGTTTCTAGCTAAAATTTGATGGTTTCGTTGCAATTTCCGAGCCCGTAGGGTATCTGATTGGCTTAAAAGTACAAGAAAACACTTCGAAAGTGACGTTTCTGAAGAATTTTAACAGTTTTCTTGTATCTACGAACGCCAGAATGCATAAAATTGACCTAAACGTCTCCTTTTCCTATTCTGAGTCGATTCTGCATGCTTTAAGTGTGTTTGGTGGCTCAGAACCATCAAAAAACGTTGAAATATAGTTCAAATTCAATAAAAATCGACAAAAATACAGTTTCTAGCTAAAATTTGATGGTTTCGTTGCACTTTCCGAGCCCGTAGGGTATCTGATTGGCTTAAAAGTACAAGAAAACACTTCAAAAGTGACGTTTCTGAAGAATTTTAACAGTTTTCTTGTATCTACGAACGCCAGAATGCATAAAATTGACCTAAACGTCTCCTTTTCCTATTCTGAGTCGATTCTGCATGCTTTAAGTGTGTTTGGTGGCTCAGAACCATCAAAAAACGTTGAAATATAGTTCAAATTCAATAAAAATCGACAAAAATACAGTTTCTAGCTAAAATTTGATGGTTTCGTTGCACTTTCCGAGCCCGTAGGGTATCTGATTGGCTTAAAAGTACAAGAAAACACTTCAAAAGTGACGTTTCTGAAGAATTTTAACAGTTTTCTTGTATCTACGAACGCCAGAATGCATAAAATTGACCTAAACGTCTCCTTTTCCTATTCTGAGTCGATTCTGCATGCTTTAAGTGTGTTTGGTGGCTCAGAACCATCAAAAAACGTTGAAATAAAGTTCAAATTCAATAAAAATCGACAAAAATACAGTTTCTAGCTAAAATTTGATGGTTTCGTTGCACTTTCCGAGCCCGTAGGGTATCTGATTGGCTTAAAAGTACAAGAAAACACTTCAAAAGTGACGTTTCTGAAGAATTTTAACAGTTTTCTTGTATCTACGAACGCCAGAATGCATAAAATTGACCTAAACGTCTCCTTTTCCTATTCTGAGTCGATTCTGCATGCTTTAAGTGTGTTTGGTGGCTCAGAACCATCAAAAACGTTGAAATATAGTTCAAATTCAATAAAAATCGACAAAAATACAGTTTCTAGCTAAAATTTGATGGTTTCGTTGCACTTTCCGAGCCCGTAGGGTATCTGATTGGCTTAAAAGTACAAGAAAACACTTCAAAAGTGACGTTTCTGAAGAATTTTAACAGTTTTCTTGTATCTACGAACGCCAGAATGCATAAAATTGACCTAAACGTCTCCTTTTCCTATTCTGACTCGATTCTGCATGCTTTAAGTGTGTTTGGTGGCTCAGAACCATCAAAAAACGTTGAAATATAGTTCAAATTCAATAAAAATCGACAAAAATACAGTTTCTAGCTAAAATTTGATGGTTTCGTTGCACTTTCCGAGCCCGTAGGGTATCTGATTGGCTTAAAAGTACAAGAAAACACTTCAAAAGTGACGTTTCTGAAGAATTTTAACAGTTTTCTTGTATCTACGAACGCCAGAATGCATAAAATTGACCTAAACGTCTCCTTTTCCTATTCTGAGTCGATTCTGCATGCTTTAAGTGTGTTTGGTGGCTCAGAACTATCAAAAAACGTTGAAATATAGTTCAAATTCAATAAAAATCGACAAAAATACAGTTTCTAGCTAAAATTTGATGGTTTCGTTGCACTTTCCGAGCCCGTAGGGTATCTGATTGGCTTAAAAGTACAAGAAAACACTTCAAAAGTGACGTTTCTGAAGAATTTTAACAGTTTTCTTGTATCTACGAACGCCAGAATGCATAAAATTGACCTAAACGTCTCCTTTTCCTATTCTGAGTCGATTCTGCATGCTTTAAGTGTGTTTGGTGGCTCAGAACCATCAAAAAACGTTGAAATATAGTTCAAATTCAATAAAAATCGACAAAAATACAGTTTCTAGCTAAAATTTGATGGTTTCTTTGCACTTTCCGAGCCCGTTGGGTATCTGATTGGCTTAAAAGTACAAGAAAACACTTCAAAAGTGACGTTTCTGAAGAATTTTAACAGTTTTCTTGTATCTACGAACGCCAGAATGCATAAAATTGACCTAAACGTCTCCTTTTCCTATTCTGAGTCGATTCTGCATGCTTTAAGTGTGTTTGGTGGCTCAGAACCATCAAAAAACGTTGAAATATAGTTCAAATTCAATAAAAATCGACAAAAATACAGTTTCTAACTAAAATTTGATGGTTTCTTTGCACTTTCCGAGCCCGTAGGGTATCTGATTGGCTTAAAAGTACAAGAAAACACTTCAAAAGTGACGTTTCTGAAGAATTTTAACAGTTTTCTTGTATCTACGAACGCCAGAATGCATAAAATTGACCTAAACGTCTCCTTTTCCTATTCTGAGTCGATTCTGCTAGCTTTAAGTGTGTTTGGTGGCTCAGAACCATCAAAAAACGTTGAAATATAGTTCAAATTCAATAAAAATCGACAAAAATACAGTTTCTAGCTAAAATTTGATGGTTTCGTTGCACTTTCCGAGCCCGTAGGGTATCTGATTGGCTTAAAAGTACAAGAAAACACTTCAAAAGTGACGTTTCTGAAGAATTTTAACAGTTTTCTTGTATCTACGAACGCCAGAATGCATAAAATTGACCTAAACGTCTCCTTTTCCTATTCTGAGTCGATTCTGCATGCTTTAAGTGTGTTTGGTGGCTCAGAACAATCAAAAAACGTTGAAATATAGTTCAAATTCAATAAAAATCGACAAAAATACAGTTTCTAGCTAAAATTTGATGGTTTCGTTGCACTTTCCGAGCCCGTAGGGTATCTGATTGGCTTAAAAGTACAAGAAAACACTTCAAAAGTGACGTTTCTGAAGAATTTTAACAGTTTTCTTGTATCTACGAACGCCAGAATGCATAAAATTGACCTAAACGTCTCCTTTTCCTATTCTGAGTCGATTCTGCATGCTTTAAGTGTGTTTGGTGGCTCAGAACCATCAAAAAACGTTGAAATATAGTTCAAATTCAATAAAAATCGACAAAAATACAGTTTCTAGCTAAAATTTGATGGTTTCGTTGCACTTTCCGAGCCCGTAGGGTATCTGATTGGCTTAAAAGTACAAGAAAACACTTCAAAAGTGACGTTTCTGAAGAATTTTAACAGTTTTCTTGTATCTACGAACGCCAGAATGCATAAAATTGACCTAAACGTCTCCTTTTCCTATTCTGAGTCGATTCTGCATGCTTTAAGTGTGTTTGGTGGCTCAGAACCATCAAAAAACGTTGAAATATAGTTCAAATTCAATAAAAATCGACAAAAATACAGTTTCTAGCTAAAATTTGATGGTTTCGTTGCACTTTCCGAGCCCGTAGGGTATCTGATTGGCTTAAAAGTACAAGAAAACACTTCAAAAGTGACGTTTCTGAAGAATTTTAACAGTTTTCTTGTATCTACGAACGCCAGAATGCATAAAATTGACCTAAACGTCTCCTTTTCCTATTCTGAGTCGATTCTGCATGCTTTAAGTGTTTTTGGTGGCTCAGAACCATCAAAAAACGTTGAAATATAGTTCAAATTCAATAAAAATCGACAAAAATACAGTTTCTAGCTAAAATTTGATGGTTTCGTTGCACTTTCCGAGCCCGTAGGGTATCTGATTGGCTTAAAAGTACAAGAAAACACTTCAAAAGTGACGTTTCTGAAGAATTTTAACAGTTTTCTTGTATCTACGAACGCCAGAATGCATAAAATTGACCTAAACGTCTCCTTTTCCTATTCTGAGTCGATTCTGCATGCTTTAAGTGTGTTTGGTGGCTCAGAACCATCAAAAAACGTTGAAATATAGTTCAAATTCAATAAAAATCGACAAAAATACAGTTTCTAGCTAAAATTTGATGGTTTCGTTGCACTTTCCGAGCCCGTTGGGTATCTGATTGGCTTAAAAGTACAAGAAAACACTTCAAAAGTGACGTTTCTGAAGAATTTTAACAGTTTTCTTGTATCTATGAACGCCAGAATGCATAAAATTGACCTAAACGTCTCCTTTTCCTATTCTGAGACGATTCTGCATGCTTTAAGTGTGTTTGGTGGCTCAGAACCATCAAAAAACGTTGAAATATAGTTCAAATTCAATAAAAATCGACAAAAATACAGTTTCTAGCTAAAATTTGATGGTTTCGTTGCACTTTCCGAGCCCGTAGGGTATCTGATTGGCTTAAAAGTACAAGAAAACACTTCAAAAGTGACGTTTCTGAAGAATTTTAACAGTTTTCTTGTATCTACGAACGCCAGAATGCATAAAATTGACCTAAACGTCTCCTTTTCCTATTCTGAGTCGATTCTGCATGCTTTAAGTGTGTTTGGTGGCTCAGAACCATCAAAAAACGTTGAAATATAGTTCAAATTCAATAAAAATCGACAAAAATACAGTTTCTAGCTAAAATTTGATGGTTTCGTTGCACTTTCCGAGCCCGTAGGGTATCTGATTGGCTTAAAAGTACAAGAAAACACTTCAAAAGTGACGTTTCTGAAGAATTTTAACAGTTTTCTTGTATCTACGAACGCCAGAATGCATAAAATTGACCTAAACGTCTCCTTTTCCTATTCTGAGTCGATTCTGCATGCTTTAAGTGTGTTTGGTGGCTCAGAACCATCAAAAAACGTTGAAATATAGTTCAAATTCAATAAAAATCGACAAAAATACAGTTTCTAGCTAAAATTTGATGGTTTCGTTGCACTTTCCGAGCCCGTAGGGTATCTGATTGGCTTAAAAGTACAAGAAAACACTTCAAAAGTGACGTTTCTGAAGAATTTTAACAGTTTTCTTGTATCTACGAACGCCAGAATGCATAAAATTGACCTAAACGTCTCCTTTTCCTATTCTGAGTCGATTCTACATGCTTTAAGTGTGTTTGGTGGCTCAGAACCATCAAAAAACGTTGAAATATAGTTCAAATTCAATAAAAATCGACAAAAATACAGTTTCTAGCTAAAATTTGATGGTTTCGTTGCACTTTCCGAGCCCGTAGGGTATCTGATTGGCTTAAAAGTACAAGAAAACACTTCAAAAGTGACGTTTCTGAAGAATTTTAACAGTTTTCTTGTATCTACGAACGCCAGAATGCATACAATTGACCTAAACGTCTCCTTTTCCTATTCTGAGTCGATTCTGCATGCTTTAAGTGTGTTTGGTGGCTCAGAACCATCAAAAAACGTTGAAATATAGTTCAAATTCAATAAAAATCGACAAAAATACAGTTTCTAGCTAAAATTTGATGGTTTCGTTGCACTTTCCGAGCCCGTAGGGTATCTGATTGGCTTAAAAGTACAAGAAAACACTTCAAAAGTGACGTTTCTGAAGAGTTTTAACAGTTTTCTTGTATCTACGAACGCCAGAATGCATAAAATTGACCTAAACGTCTCCTTTTCCTATTCTGAGTCGATTCTGCATGCTTTAAGTGTGTTTGGTGGCTCAGAACCATCAAAAAACGTTGAAATATAGTTCAAATTCAATAAAAATCGACAAAAATACAGTTTCTAGCTAAAATTTGATGGTTTCGTTGCACTTTCCGAGCCCGTAGGGTATCTGATTGGCTTAAAAGTACAAGAAAACACTTCAAAAGTGACGTTTCTGAAGAATTTTAACAGTTTTCTTGTATCTACGAACGCCAGAATGCATAAAATTGACCTAAACGTCTCCTTTTCCTATTCTGAGTCGATTCTGCATGCTTTAAGTGTGTTTGGTGGCTCAGAACCATCAAAAAACGTTGAAATATAGTTCAAATTCAATAAAAATCGACAAAAATACAGTTTCTAGCTAAAATTTGATGGTTTCGTTGCACTTTCCGAGCCCGTACGGTATCTGATTGGCTTAAAAGTACAAGAAAACACTTCAAAAGTGACGTTTCTGAAGAATTTTAACAGTTTTCTTGTATCTACGAACGCCAGAATGCATAAAATTGACCTAAACGTCTCCTTTTCCTATTCTGAGTCGATTCTGCATGCTTTAAGTGTGTTTGGTGGCTCAGAACCATCAAAAAACGTTGAAATATAGTTCAAATTCAATAAAAATCGACAAAAATACAGTTTCTAGCTAAAATTTGATGGTTTCGTTGCACTTTCCGAGCCCGTAGGGTATCTGATTGGCTTAAAACTACAAGAAAACACTTCAAAAGTGACGTTTCTGAAGAATTTTAACAGTTTTCTTGTATCTACGAACGCCAGAATGCATAAAATTGACCTAAACGTCTCCTTTTCCTATTCTGAGTCGACTCTGCATGCTTTAAGTGTGTTTGGTGGCTCAGAACCATCAAAAAACGTTGAAATATAGTTCAAATTCAATAAAAATCGACAAAAATACAGTTTCTAGCTAAAATTTGATGGTTTCGTTGCACTTTCCGAGCCCGTAGGGTATCTGATTGGCTTAAAAGTACAAGAAAACACTTCAAAAGTGACGTTTCTGAAGAATTTTAACAGTTTTCTTGTATCTACGAACGCCAGAATGCATAAAATTGACCCAAACGTCTCCTTTTCCTATTCTGAGTCGATTCTGCATGCTTTAAGTGTGTTTGGTGGCTCAGAACCATCAAAAAACGTTGAAATATAGTTCAAATTCAATAAAAATCGACAAAAATACAGTTTCTAGCTAAAATTTGATGGTTTCGTTGCACTTTCCGAGCCCGTAGGGTATCTGATTGGCTTAAAAGTACAAGAAAACACTTCAAAAGTGAAGTTTCTGAAGAATTTTAACAGTTTTCTTGTATCTACGAACGCCAGAATGCATAAAATTGACCTAAACGTCTCCTTTTCCTATTCTGAGTCGATTCTGCATGCTTTAAGTGTGTTTGGTGGCTCAGAACCATCAAAAAACGTTGAAATATAGTTCAAATTCAATAAAAATCGACAAAAATACAGTTTCTAGCTAAAATTTGATGGTTTCGTTGCACTTTCCGAGCCCGTAGGGTATCTGATTGGCTTAAAAGTACAAGAAAACACTTCAAAAGTGACGTTTCTGAAGAATTTTAACACAGTTTTCTTGTATCTACGAACGCCAGAATGCATAAAATTGACCTAAACGTCTCCTTTTCCTATTCTGAGTCGATTCTGCATGCTTTAAGTGTGTTTGGTGGCTCAGAACCATCAAAAAACGTTGAAATATAGTTCAAATTCAATAAAAATCGACAAAAATACAGTTTCTAGCTAAAATTTGATGGTTTCGTTGCACTTTCCGAGCCCGTAGGGTATCTGATTGGCTTAAAAGTACAAGAAAACACTTCAAAAGTGACGTTTCTGAAGAATTTTAACAGTTTTCTTGTATCTACGAACGCCAGAATGCATAAAATTGACCTAAACGTCTCCTTTTCCTATTCTGAGTCGATTCTGCATGCTTTAAGTGTGTTTGGTGGCTCAGAACCATCAAAAAACGTTGAAATATAGTTCAAATTCAATAAAAATCGACAAAAATACAGTTTCTAGCTAAAATTTGATGGTTTCGTTGCACTTTCCGAGCCCGTAGGGTATCTGATTGGCTTAAAAGTACAAGAAAACACTTCAAAAGTGACGTTTCTGAAGAATTTTAACAGTTTTCTTGTATCTACGAACGCCAGAATGCATAAAATTGACCTAAACGTCTCCTTTTCCTATTCTGAGTCGATTCTGCATGCTTTAAGTGTGTTTGGTGGCTCAGAACCATCAAAAAACGTTGAAATATAGTTCAAATTCAATAAAAATCGACAAAAATACAGTTTCTAGCTAAAATTTGATGGTTTCGTTGCACTTTCCGAGCCCGTAGGGTATCTGATTGGCTTAAAAGTACAAGAAAACATTTCAAAAGTGACGTTTCTAAAGAATTTTAACAGTTTTCTTGTATCTACGAACGCCAGAATGCATAAAATTGACCTAAACGTCTCCTTTTCCTATTCTGAGTCGATTCTGCATGCTTTAAGTGTGTTTGGTGGCTCAGAACCATCAAAAAACGTTGAAATATAGTTCAAATTCAATAAAAATCGACAAAAATACAGTTTCTAGCTAAAATTTGATGGTTTCGTTGCACTTTCCGAGCCCGTAGGGTATCTGATTGGCTTAAAAGTACAAGAAAACACTTCAAAAGTGACGTTTCTGAAGAATTTTAACAGTTTTCTTGTATCTACGAACGCCAGAATGCATAAAATTGACCTAAACGTCTCCTTTTCCTATTCTGAGTCGATTCTGCATGCTTTAAGTGTGTTTGGTGGCTCAGAACCATCAAAAAACGTTGAAATATAGTTCAAATTCAATAAAAATCGACAAAAATACAGTTTCTAGCTAAAATTTGATGGTTTCGTTGCACTTTCCGAGTCCGTAGGGTATCTGATTGGCTTAAAAGTACAAGAAAACACTTCAAAATTGACGTTTCTGAAGAATTTTAACAGTTTTCTTGTATCTACGAACGCCAGAATGCATAAAATTGACCTAAACGTCTCCTTTTCCTATTCTGAGTCGATTCTGCATGCTTTAAGTGTGTTTGGTGGCTCAGAACCATCAAAAAACGTTGAAATATAGTTCAAATTCAATAAAAATCGACAAAAATACAGTTTCTAGCTAAAATTTGATGGTTTCGTTGCACTTTCCGAGCCCGTAGGGTATCTGATTGGCTTAAAAGTACAAGAAAACACTTCAAAAGTGACGTTTCTGAAGAATTTTAACAGTTTTCTTGTATCTACGAACGCCAGAATGCATAAAATTGACCTAAACGTCTCCTTTTCCTATTCTGAGTCGATTCTGCATGCTTTAAGTGTGTTTGGTGACTCAGAACCATCAAAAAACGTTGAAATATAGTTCAAAATCAATAAAAATCGACAAAAATACAGTTTCTAGCTAAAATTTGATGGTTTCGTTGCACTTTCCGAGCCCGTAGGGTATCTGATTGGCTTAAAAGTACAAGAAAACACTTCAAAAGTGACGTTTCTGAAGAATTTTAACAGTTTTCTTGTATCTACGAACGCCAGAATGCATAAAATTGACCTAAACGTCTCCTTTTCCTATTCTGAGTCGATTCTGCATGCTTTAAGTGCGTTTGGTGGCTCAGAACCATCAAAAAACGTTGAAATATAGTTCAAATTCAATAAAAATCGACAAAAATACAGTTTCTAGCTAAAATTTGATGGTTTCGTTGCACTTTCCGAGCCCGTTGGGTATCTGATTGGCTTAAAAGTACAAGAAAACACTTCAAAAGTGACGTTTCTGAAGAATTTTAACAGTTTTCTTGTATCTACGAACGCCAGAATGCATAAAATTGACCTAAACGTCTCCTTTTCCTATTCTGAGTCGATTCTGCATGCTTTAAGTGTGTTTGGTGGCTCAGAACCATCAAAAAACGTTGAAATATAGTTCAAATTCAATAAAAATCGACAAAAATACAGTTTCTAGCTAAAATTTGATGGTTTCGTTGCACTTTCCGAGCCCGTAGGGTATCTGATTGGCTTAAAAGTACAAGAAAACACTTCAAAAGTGACGTTTCTGAAGAATTTTAACAGTTTTCTTGTATCTACGAACGCCAGAGTGCATAAAATTGACCTAAACGTCTCCTTTTCCTATTCTGAGTCGATTCTGCATGCTTTAAGTGTGTTTGGTGGCTCAGAACCATCAAAAATCATTGAAATATAGTTCAAATTCAATAAAAATCGACAAAAATACAGTTTCTAGCTAAAATTTGATGGTTTCGTTGCACTTTCCGAGCCCGTTGGGTATCTGATTGGCTTAAAAGTACAAGAAAACACTTCAAAAGTGACGTTTCTGAAGAATTTTAACAGTTTTCTTGTATCTACGAACGCCAGAATGCATAAAATTGACCTAAACGTCTCCTTTTCCTATTCTGAGTCGATTCTGCATGCTTTAAGTGTGTTTGGTGGCTCAGAACCATCAAAAAACGTTGAAATATAGTTCAAATTCAATAAAAATCGACAAAAATACAGTTTCTAGCTAAAATTTGATGGTTTCGTTGCACTTTCCGAGCCCGTAGGGTATCTGATTGGCTTAAAAGTACAAGAAAACACTTCAAAAGTGACGTTTCTGAAGAATTTTAACAGTTTTCTTGTATCTACGAACGCCAGAATGCATAAAATTGACCTAAAGGTCTCCTTTTCCTATTCTGAGTCGATTCTGCATGCTTTAAGTGTGTTTGGTGGCTCAGAACCATCAAAAAACGTTGAAATATAGTTCAAATTCAATAAAAATCGACAAAAATACAGTTTCTAGCTAAAATTTGATGGTTTCGTTGCACTTTCCGAGCCCGTAGGGTATCTGATTGGCTTAAAAGTACAAGAAAACACTTCAAAAGTGACGTTTCTGAAGAATTTTAACAGTTTTCTTGTATCTACGAACGCCAGAATGCATAAAATTGACCTAAACGTCTCCTTTTCCTATTCTGAGTCGATTCTGCATGCTTTAAGTGTGTTTGGTGGCTCAGAACCATCAAAAAACGTTGAAATATAGTTCAAATTCAATAAAAATCGACAAAAATACAGTTTCTAGCTAAAATTTGATGGTTTCGTTGCACTTTCCGAGCCCGTAGGGTATCTGATTGGCTTAAAAGTACAAGAAAACACTTCAAAAGTGACGTTTCTGAAGAATTTTAACAGTTTTCTTGTATCTACGAACGCCAGAATGCATAAAATTGACCTAAACGTCTCCTTTTCCTATTCTGAGTCGATTCTGCATGCTTTAAGTGTGTTTGGTGGCTCAGAACCATCAAAAAACGTTGAAATATAGTTCAAATTCAATAAAAATCGACAAAAATACAGTTTCTAGCTAAAATTTGATGGTTTCGTTGCACTTTCCGAGCCCGTAGGGTATCTGATTGGCTTAAAAGTACAAGAAAACACTTCAAAAGTGACGTTTCTGAAGAATTTTAACAGTTTTCTTGTATCTACGAACGCCAGAATGCATAAAATTGACCTAAACGTCTCCTTTTCCTATTCTGAGTCGATTCTGCATGCTTTAAGTGTGTTTGGTGGCTCAGAACCATCAAAAAACGTTGAAATATAGTTCAAATTCAATAAAAATCGACAAAAATACAGTTTCTAGCTAAAATTTGATGGTTTCGTTGCACTTTCCGAGCCCGTAGGGTATCTGATTGGCTTAAAAGTACAAGAAAACACTTCAAAAGTGACGTTTCTGAAGAATTTTAACAGTTTTCTTGTATCTACGAACGCCAGAATGCATAAAATTGACCTAAACGTCTCCTTTTCCTATTCTGAGTCGATTCTGCATGCTTTAAGTGTGTTTGGTGGCTCAGAACCATCAAAAAACGTTGAAATATAGTTCAAATTCAATAAAAATCGACAAAAATACAGTTTCTAGCTAAAATTTGATGGTTTCGTTGCACTTTCCGAGCCCGTAGGGTATCTGATTGGCTTAAAATTACAAGAAAACACGTCAAAAGTGACGTTCCTGAAGAATTTTAACAGTTTTCTTGTATCTACGAACGCCAGAATGCATAAAATTGACCTAAACGTCTCCTTTTCCTATTCTGAGTCGATTCTGCATGCTTTAAGTGTGTTTGGTGGCTCAGAACCATCAAAAAACGTTGAAATATAGTTCAAATTCAATAAAAATCGACAAAAATACAGTTTCTAGCTAAAATTTGATGGTTTCGTTGCACTTTCCGAGCCCGTAGGGTATCTGATTGGCTTAAAAGTACAAGAAAACACTTCAAAAGTGACGTTCCTGAAGAATTTTAACAGTTTTCTTGTATCTACGAACGCCAGAATGCATAAAATTGACCTAAACGTCTCCTTTTCCTATTCTGAGTCGATTCTGCATGCTTTAAGTGTGTTTGGTGGCTCAGAACCATCAAAAAACGTTGAAATATAGTTCAAATTCAATAAAAATCGACAAAAATACAGTTTCTAGCTAAAATTTGATGGTTTCGTTGCACTTTCCGAGCCCGTAGGGTCTCTGATTGGCTTAAAAGTACAAGAAAACACTTCAAAAGTGACGTTTCTGAAGAATTTTAACAGTTTTCTTGTATCTACGAACGCCAGAATGCATAAAATTGACCTAAACGTCTCCTTTTCCTATTCTGAGTCGATTCTGCATGCTTTAAGTGTGTTTGGTGGCTCAGAACCATCAAAAAACGTTGAAATATAGTTCAAATTCAATAAAAATCGACAAAAATACAGTTTCTAGCTAAAATTTGATGGTTTCGTTGCACTTTCCGAGCCCGTAGGGTATCTGATTGGCTTAAAAGTACAAGAAAACACTTCAAAAGTGACGTTTCTGAAGAATTTTAACAGTTTTCTTGTATCTACGAACGCCAGAATGCTTAAAATTGACCTAAACGTCTCCTTTTCCTATTCTGAGTCGATTCTGCATGCTTTAAGTGTGTTTGGTGGCTCAGAACCATCAAAAAACGTTGAAATATAGTTCAAATTCAATAAAAATCGACAAAAATACAGTTTTTAGCTAAAATTTGATGGTTTCGTTGCACTTTCCGAGCCCGTAGGGTATCTGATTGGTTTAAAAGTACAAGAAAACACTTCAAAAGTGACGTTTCTGAAGAATTTTAACAGTTTTCTTGTATCTACGAACGCCAGAATGCATAAAATTGACCTAAACGTCTCCTTTTCCTATTCTGAGTCGATTCTGCATGCTTTAAGTGTGTTTGGTGGCTCAGAACCATCAAAAAACTTTGAAATATAGTTCAAATTCAATAAAAATCGACAAAAATACAGTTTCTAGCTAAAATTTGATGGTTTCGTTGCACTTTCCGAGCCCGTTGGGTATCTGATTGGCTTAAAAGTACAAGAAAACACTTCAAAAGTGACGTTTCTGAAGAATTTTAACAGTTTTCTTGTATCTACGAACGCCAGAATGCATAAAATTGACCTAAACGTCTCCTTTTCCTATTCTGAGTCGATTCTGCATGCTTTAAGTGTGTTTGGTGGCTCAGAACCATCAAAAAACGTTGAAATATAGTTCAAATTCAATAAAAATCGACAAAAATACAGTTTCTAGCTAAAATTTGATGGTTTCGTTGCACTTTCCGAGCCCGTAGGGTATCTGATTGGCTTAAAAGTACAAGAAAACACTTCAAAAGTGACGTTTCTGAAGAATTTTAACAGTTTTCTTGTATCTACGAACGCCAGAATGCATAAAATTGACCTAAACGTCTCCTTTTCCTATTCTGAGTCGATTCTGCATGCTTTAAGTGTGTTTGGTGGCTCAGAACCATCAAAAAACGTTGAAATATAGTTCAAATTCAATAAAAATCGACAAAAATACAGTTTCTAGCTAAAATTTGATGGTTTCGTTGCACTATCCGAGCCCGTAGGTTATCTGATTGGCTTAAAAGTACAAGAAAACACTTCAAAAGTGACGTTTCTGAAGAATTTTAACAGTTTTCTTGTATCTACGAACGCCAGAATGCATAAAATTGACCTAAACGTCTCCTTTTCCTATTCTGAGTCGATTCTGCATGCTTTAAGTGTGTTTGGTGGCTCAGAACCATCAAAAAACGTTGAAATATAGTTCAAATTCAATAAAAATCGACAAAAATACAGTTTCTAGCTAAAATTTGATGGTTTCGTTGCACTTTCCGAGCCCGTAGGGTATCTGATTGGCTTAAAAGTACAAGAAAACACTTCAAAAGTGACGTTTCTGAAGAATTTTAACAGTTTTCTTGTATCTACGAACGCCAGAATGCATAAAATTGACCTAAACGTCTCCTTTTCCTATTCTGAGTCGATTCTGCATGCTTTAAGTGTGTTTGGTGGCTCAGAAGCATCAAAAAACGTTGAAATATAGTTCAAATTCAATAAAAATCGACAAAAATACAGTTTCTAGCTAAAATTTGATGGTTTCGTTGCACTTTCCGAGCCCGTAGGGTATCTGATTGGCTTAAAAGTACAAGAAAACAATTCAAAAGTGACGTTTCTGAAGAATTTTAACAGTTTTCTTGTATCTACGAACGCCAGAATGCATAAAATTGACCTAAACGTCTCCTTTTCCTATTCTGAGTCGATTCTGCATGCTTTAAGTGTGTTTGGTGGCTCAGAACCATCAAAAAACGTTGAAATATAGTTCAAATTCAATAAAAATCGACAAAAATACAGTTTCTAGCTAAAATTTGATGGTTTCGTTGCACTTTCCGAGCCCATAGGGTATCTGATTGGCTTAAAAGTACAAGAAAACACTTCGAAAGTGACGTTTCTGAAGAATTTTAACAGTTTTCTTGTATCTACGAACGCCCGAATGCATAAAATTGACCTAAACGTCTCCTTTTCCTATTCTGAGTCGATTCTGCATGCTTTAAGTGTGTTTGGTGGCTCAGAACCATCAAAAAACGTTGAAATATAGTTCAAATTCAATAAAAATCGACAAAAATACAGTTTCTAGCTAAAATTTGATGGTTTCGTTGCACTTTCCGAGCCCGTTGGGTATCTGATTGGCTTAAAAGTACAAGAAAACACTTCAAAAGTGACGTTTCTGAAGAATTTTAACAGTTTTCTTGTATCTACGAACGCCAGAATGCATAAAATTGACCTAAACGTCTCCTTTTCCTATTCTGAGTCGATTCTGCATGCTTTAAGTGTGTTTGGTGGCTCAGAACCATCAAAAAACGTTGAAATATAGTTCAAATTCAATAAAAATCGACAAAAATACAGTTTCTAGCTAAAATTTGATGGTTTCGTTGCACTTTCCGAGCCCGTAGGGTATCTGATTGGCTTAAAAGTACAAGAAAACACTTCAAAAGTGACGTTTCTGAAGAATTTTAACAGTTTTCTTGTATCTACGAACGCCAGAATGCATAAAATTGACCTAAACGTCTCCTTTTCCTATTCTGAGTCGATTCTGCATGCTTTAAGTGTGTTTGGTGGCTCAGAACCCTCAAAAAACGTTGAAATATAGTTCAAATTCAATAAAAATCGACAAAAATACAGTTTCTAGCTAAAATTTGATGGTTTCGTTGCACTTTCCGAGCCCGTAGGGTATCTGATTGGCTTAAAAGTACAAGAAAACACTTCAAAAGTGACGTTTCTGAAGAATTTTAACAGTTTTCTTGTATCTACGAACGCCAGAATGCATAAAATTGACCTAAACGTCTCCTTTTCCTATTCTGAGTCGATTCTGCATGCTTTAAGTGTGTTTGGTGGCTCAGAACCATCAAAAAACGTTGAAATATAGTTCAAATTCAATAAAAATCGACAAAAATACAGTTTCTAGCTAAAATTTGATGGTTTCGTTGCACTTTCCGAGCCCGTAGGGTATCTGATTGGCTTAAAAGTACAAGAAAACACTTCAAAAGTAACGTTTCTGAAGAATTTTAACAGTTTTCTTGCATCTACGAACGCCAGAATGCATAAAATTGACCTAAACGTCTCCTTTTCCTATTCTGAGTCGATTCTGCATGCTTTAAGTGTGTTTGGTGGCTCAGAACCATCAAAAAACGTTGAAATATAGTTCAAATTCAATAAAAATCGACAAAAATACAGTTTCTAGCTAAAATTTGATGGTTTCGTTGCACTTTCCGAGCCCGTAGGGTATCTGATTGGCTTAAAAGTACAAGAAAACACTTCAAAAGTGACGTTTCTGAAGAATTTTAACAGTTTTCTTGTATCTACGAACGCCAGAATGCATAAAATTGACCTAAACGTCTCCTTTTCCTATTCTGAGTCGATTCTGCATGCTTTAAGTGTGTTTGGTGGCTCAGAAGCATCAAAAAACGTTGAAATATAGTTCAAATTCAATAAAAATCGACAAAAATACAGTTTCTAGCTAAAATTTGATGGTTTCGTTGCACTTTCCGAGCCCGTAGGGTATCTGATTGGCTTAAAAGTACAAGAAAACAATTCAAAAGTGACGTTTCTGAAGAATTTTAACAGTTTTCTTGTATCTACGAACGCCAGAATGCATAAAATTGACCTAAACGTCTCCTTTTCCTATTCTGAGTCGATTCTGCATGCTTTAAGTGTGTTTGGTGGCTCAGAACCATCAAAAAACGTTGAAATATAGTTCAAATTCAATAAAAATCGACAAAAATACAGTTTCTAGCTAAAATTTGATGGTTTCGTTGCACTTTCCGAGCCCGTAGGGTATCTGATTGGCTTAAAAGTACAAGAAAACACTTCAAAAGTGACGTTTCTGAAGAATTTTAACAGTTTTCTTGTATCTACGAACGCCCGAATGCATAAAATTGACCTAAACGTCTCCTTTTCCTATTCTGAGTCGATTCTGCATGCTTTAAGTGTGTTTGGTGGCTCAGAACCATCAAAAAACGTTGAAATATAGTTCAAATTCAATAAAAATCGACAAAAATACAGTTTCTAGCTAAAATTTGATGGTTTCGTTGCACTTTCCGAGCCCGTTGGGTATCTGATTGGCTTAAAAGTACAAGAAAACACTTCAAAAGTGACGTTTCTGAAGAATTTTAACAGTTTTCTTGTATCTACGAACGCCAGAATGCATAAAATTGACCTAAACGTCTCCTTTTCCTATTCTGAGTCGATTCTGCATGCTTTAAGTGTGTTTGGTGGCTCAGAACCATCAAAAAACGTTGAAATATAGTTCAAATTCAATAAAAATCGACAAAAATACAGTTTCTAGCTAAAATTTGATGGTTTCGTTGCACTTTCCGAGCCCGTAGGGTATCTGATTGGCTTAAAAGTACAAGAAAACACTTCAAAAGTGACGTTCCTGAAGAATTTTAACAGTTTTCTTGCATCTACGAACGCCAGAATGCATAAAATTGACCTAAACGTCTCCTTTTCCTATTCTGAGTCGATTCTGCATGCTTTAAGTGTGTTTGGTGGCTCAGAACCATCAAAAAACGTTGAAATATAGTTCAAATTCAATAAAAATCGACAAAAATACAGTTTCTAGCTAAAATTTGATGGTTTCGTTGCACTTTCCGAGCCCGTAGGGTATCTGATTGGCTTAAAAGTACAAGAAAACACTTCAAAAGTGACGTTTCTGAAGAATTTTAACAGTTTTCTTGTATCTACGAACGCCAGAATGCATAAAATTGACCTAAACGTCTCCTTTTCCTATTCTGAGTCGATTCTGCATGCTTTAAGTGTGTTTGGTGGCTCAGAACCATCAAAAAACGTTGAAATATAGTTCAAATTCAATAAAAATCGACAAAAATACAGTTTCTAGCTAAAATTTGATGGTTTCGTTGCACTTTCCGAGCCCGTAGGGTATCTGATTGGCTTAAAAGTACAAGAAAACACTTCAAAAGTAACGTTTCTGAAGAATTTTAACAGTTTTCTTGCATCTACGAACGCCAGAATGCATAAAATTGACCTAAACGTCTCCTTTTCCTATTCTGAGTCGATTCTGCATGCTTTAAGTGTGTTTGGTGGCTCAGAACCATCAAAAAACGTTGAAATATAGTTCAAATTCAATAAAAATCGACAAAAATACAGTTTCTAGCTAAAATTTGATGGTTTCGTTGCACTTTCCGAGCCCGTAGGGTATCTGATTGGCTTAAAAGTACAAGAAAACACTTCAAAAGTGACGTTTCTGAAGAATTTTAACAGTTTTCTTGTATCTACGAACGCCAGAATGCATAAAATTGACCTAAACGTCTCCTTTTCCTATTCTGAGTCGATTCTGCATGCTTTAAGTGTGTTTGGTGGCTCAGAACCATCAAAAAACTTTGAAATATAGTTCAAATTCAATAAAAATCGACAAAAATACAGTTTCTAGCTAAAATTTGATGGTTTTGTTGCACTTTCCGAGCCCGTAGGGTATCTGATTGGCTTAAAAGTACAAGAAAACACTTCAAAAGTGACGTTTCTGAAGAATTTTAACAGTTTTCTTGTATCTACGAACGCCAGAATGCATAAAATTGACCTAAACGTCTCCTTTTCCTATTCTGAGTCGATTCTGCATGCTTTAAGTGTGTTTGGTGGCTCAGAACCATCAAAAAACGTTGAAATATAGTTCAAATTCAATAAAAATCGACAAAAATACAGTTTCTAGCTAAAATTTGATGGTTTCGTTGCACTTTCCGAGCCCGTAGGGAATCTGATTGGCTTAAAAGTACAAGAAAACACTTCAAAAGTGACGTTTCTGAAGAATTTTAACAGTTTTCTTGTATCTACGAACGCCAGAATGCATAAAATTGACCTAAACGTCTCCTTTTCCTATTCTGAGTCGATTCTGCATGCTTTAAGTGTGTTTGGTGGCTCAGAACCATCAAAAAACGTTGAAATATAGTTCAAATTCAATAAAAATCGACAAAAATACAGTTTCTAGCTAAAATTTGATGGTTTCGTTGCACTTTCCGAGCCCGTTGGGTATCTGATTGGCTTAAAAGTACAAGAAAACACTTCAAAAGTGACGTTTCTGAAGAATTTTAACAGTTTTCTTGTATCTACGAACGCCAGAATGCATAAAATTGACCTAAACGTCTCCTTTTCCTATTCTGAGTCGATTCTGCATGCTTTAAGTGTGTTTGGTGGCTCAGAACCATCAAAAAACGTTGAAATATAGTTCAGATTCAATAAAAATCGACAAAAATACAGTTTCTAGCTAAAATTTGATGGTTTCGTTGCACTTTCCGAGCCCGTAGGGTATCTGATTGGCTTAAAAGTACAAGAAAACACTTCAAAAGTGACGTTTCTGAAGAATTTTAACAGTTTTCTTGTATCTACGAACGCCAGAATGCATAAAATTGACCTAAACGTCTCCTTTTCCTATTCTGAGTCGATTCTGCATGCTTTAAGTGTGTTTGGTGGCTCAGAACCATCAAAAAACGTTGAAATATAGTTCAAATTCAATAAAAATCGACAAAAATACAGTTTCTAGCTAAAATTTGATGGTTTCGTTGCACTTTCCGAGCCCGTAGGGTATCTGATTGGCTTAAAAGTACAAGAAAACACTTCAAAAGTGACGTTTCTGAAGAATTTTAACAGTTTTCTTGTATCTACGAACGCCAGAATGCATAAAATTGACCTAAACATCTCCTTTTCCTATTCTGAGTCGATTCTGCATGCTTTAAGTGTGTTTGGTGGCTCAGAACCATCAAAAAACGTTGAAATATAGTTCAAATTCAATAAAAATCGACAAAAATACAGTTTCTAGCTAAAATTTGATGGTTTCGTTGCACTTTCCGAGCCCGTAGGGTATCTGATTGGCTTAAAAGTATAAGAAAACACTTCAAAAGTGACGTTTCTGAAGAATTTTAACAGTTTTCTTGTATCTACGAACGCCAGAATGCATAAAATTGACCTAAACGTCTCCTTTTCCTATTCTGAGTCGATTCTGCATGCTTTAAGTGTGTTTGGTGGCTCAGAACCATCAAAAAACGTTGAAATATAGTTCAAATTCAATAAAAATCGACAAAAATACAGTTTCTAGCTAAAATTTGATGGTTTCGTTGCACTTTCCGAGCCCGTAGGGTATCTGATTGGCTTAAAAGTACAAGAAAACACTTCAAAAGTGACGTTTCTGAAGAATTTTAACAGTTTTCTGGTATCTACGAACGCCAGAATGCATAAAATTGACCTAAACGTCTCCTTTTCCTATTCTGAGTCGATTCTGCATGCTTTAAGTGTGTTTGGTGGCTCAGAACCATCAAAAAACGTTGAAATATAGTTCAAATTCAATAAAAATCGACAAAAATACAGTTTCTAGCTAAAATTTGATGGTTTCGTTACACTTTCCGAGCCCGTTGGGTATCTGATTGGCTTAAAAGTACAAGAAAACACTTCAAAAGTGACGTTTCTGAAGAATTTTAACAGTTTTCTTGTATCTACGAACGCCAGAATGCATAAAATTGACCTAAACGTCTCCTTTTCCTATTCTGAGTCGATTCTGCATGCTTTTAGTGTGTTTGGTGGCTCAGAACCATCAAAAAACGTTGAAATATAGTTCAAATTCAATAAAAATCGACAAAAATACAGTTTCTAGCTAAAATTTGATGGTTTCGTTGCACTTTCCGAGCCCGTAGGGTATCTGATTGGCTTAAAAGTACAAGAATACACTTCAAAAGTGACGTTTCTGAAAAATTTTAACAGTTTTCTTGTATCTACGAACGCCAGAATGCATAAAATTGACCTAAACGTCTCCTTTTCCTATTCTGAGTCGATTCTGCATGCTTTAAGTGTGTTTGGTGGCTCAGAACCATCAAAAAACGTTGAAATATAGTTCAAATTCAATAAAAATCGACAAAAATACAGTTTCTAGCTAAAATTTGATGGTTTCGTTGCACTTTCCGAGCCCGTAGGGTATCTGATTGGCTTAAAAGTACAAGAAAACACTTCAAAAGTGACGTTTCTGAAGAATTTTAACAGTTTTCTTGTATCTACGAACGCCAGAATGCATAAAATTGACCTAAACATCTCCTTTTCCTATTCTGAGTCGATTCTGCATGCTTTAAGTGTGTTTGGTGGCTCAGAACCATCAAAAAACGTTGAAATATAGTTCAAATTCAATAAAAATCGACAAAAATACAGTTTCTAGCTAAAATTTGATGGTTTCGTTGCACTTTCCGAGCCCGTAGGCTATCTGATTGGCTTAAAAGTACAAGAAAACACTTCAAAAGTGACGTTTCTGAAGAATTTTAACAGTTTTCTTGTATCTACGAACGCCAGAATGCATAAAATTGACCTAAACGTCTCCTTTTCCTATTCTGAGTCGATTCTGCATGCTTTAAGTGTGTTTGGTGGCTCAGAACCATCAAAAAACGTTGAAATATAGTTCAAATTCAATAAAAATCGACAAAAATACAGTTTCTAGCTAAAATTTGATGGTTTCGTTGCACTTTCCGAGCCCGTAGGGTATCTGATTGGCTTAAAAGTACAAGAAAACACTTCAAAAGTGACGTTTCTGAAGAATTTTAACAGTTTTCTTGTATCTACGAACGCCAGAATGCATAAAATTGACCTAAACGTCTCCTTTTCCTATTCTGAGTCGATTCTGCATGCTTTAAGTGTGTTTGGTGGCTCAGAACCATCAAAAAACGTTGAAATATAGTTCAAATTCAATAAAAATCGACAAAAATACAGTTTCTAGCTAAAATTTGATGGTTTCGTTGCACTTTCCGAGCCCGTAGGGTATCTGATTGGCTTAAAAGTACAAGAAAACACTTCAAAAGTGACGTTTCTGAAGAATTTTAACAGTTTTCTTGTATCTACGAACGCCAGAATGCATAAAATTGACCTAAACGTCTCCTTTTCCTATTCTGAGTCGATTCTGCATGCTTTAAGTGTTTGGTGGCTCAGAACCATCAAAAAACGTTGAAATATAGTTCAAATTCAATAAAAATCGACAAAAATACAGTTTCTAGCTAAAATTTGATGGTTTCGTTACACTTTCCGAGCCCGTTGGGTATCTGATTGGCTTAAAAGTACAAGAAAACACTTCAAAAGTGACGTTTCTGAAGAATTTTAACAGTTTTCTTGTATCTACGAACGCCAGAATGCATAAAATTGACCTAAACGTCTCCTTTTCCTATTCTGAGTCGATTCTGCATGCTTTTAGTGTGTTTGGTGGCTCAGAACCATCAAAAAACGTTGAAATATAGTTCAAATTCAATAAAAATCGACAAAAATACAGTTTCTAGCTAAAATTTGATGGTTTCGTTGCACTTTCCGAGCCCGTAGGGTATCTGATTGGCTTAAAAGTACAAGAATACACTTCAAAAGTGACGTTTCTGAAAAATTTTAACAGTTTTCTTGTATCTACGAACGCCAGAATGCATAAAATTGACCTAAACGTCTCCTTTTCCTATTCTGAGTCGATTCTGCATGCTTTAAGTGTGTTTGGTGGCTCAGAACCATCAAAAAACGTTGAAATATAGTTCAAATTCAATAAAAATCGACAAAAATACAGTTTCTAGCTAAAATTTGATGGTTTCGTTGCACTTTCCGAGCCCGTAGGGTATCTGATTGGCTTAAAAGTACAAGAAAACACTTCAAAAGTGACGTTTCTGAAGAATTTTAACAGTTTTCTTGTATCTACGAACGCCAGAATGCATAAAATTGACCTAAACATCTCCTTTTCCTATTCTGAGTCGATTCTGCATGCTTTAAGTGTGTTTGGTGGCTCAGAACCATCAAAAAACGTTGAAATATAGTTCAAATTCAATAAAAATCGACAAAAATACAGTTTCTAGCTAAAATTTGATGGTTTCGTTGCACTTTCCGAGCCCGTAGGCTATCTGATTGGCTTAAAAGTACAAGAAAACACTTCAAAAGTGACGTTTCTGAAGAATTTTAACAGTTTTCTTGTATCTACGAACGCCAGAATGCATAAAATTGACCTAAACGTCTCCTTTTCCTATTCTGAGTCGATTCTGCATGCTTTAAGTGTGTTTGGTGGCTCAGAACCATCAAAAAACGTTGAAATATAGTTCAAATTCAATAAAAATCGACAAAAATACAGTTTCTAGCTAAAATTTGATGGTTTCGTTGCACTTTCCGAGCCCGTAGGGTATCTGATTGGCTTAAAAGTACAAGAAAACACTTCAAAAGTGACGTTTCTGAAGAATTTTAACAGTTTTCTTGTATCTACGAACGCCAGAATGCATAAAATTGACCTAAACGTCTCCTTTTCCTATTCTGAGTCGATTCTGCATGCTTTAAGTGTGTTTGGTGGCTCAGAACCATCAAAAAACGTTGAAATATAGTTCAAATTCAATAAAAATCGACAAAAATACAGTTTCTAGCTAAAATTTGATGGTTTCGTTGCACTTTCCGAGCCCGTAGGGTATCTGATTGGCTTAAAAGTACAAGAAAACACTTCAAAAGTGACGTTTCTGAAGAATTTTAACAGTTTTCTTGTATCTACGAACGCCAGAATGCATAAAATTGACCTAAACGTCTCCTTTTCCTATTCTGAGTCGATTCTGCATGCTTTAAGTGTTTGGTGGCTCAGAACCATCAAAAAACGTTGAAATATAGTTCAAATTCAATAAAAATCGACAAAAATACAGTTTCTAGCTAAAATTTGATGGTTTCGTTGCACTTTCCGAGCCCGTAGGGTATCTGATTGGCTTAAAAGTACAAGAAAACACTTCAAAAGTGACGTTTCTGAAGAATTTTAACAGTTTTCTTGTATCTACGAACGCCAGAATGCATAAAATTGACCTAAACGTCTCCTTTTCCTATTCTGAGTCGATTCTGCATGCTTTAAGTGTGTTTGGTGGCTCAGAACCATCAAAAAACGTTGAAATATAGTTCAAATTCAATAAAAATCGACAAAAATACAGTTTCTAGCTAAAATTTGATGGTTTCGTTGCACTTTCCGAGCCCGTAGGGTATCTGATTGGCTTAAAAGTACAAGAAAACACTTCAAAAGTGACGTTTCTGAAGAATTTTAACAGTTTTCTTGTATCTACGAACGCCAGAATGCATAAAATTGACCTAAACGTCTCCTTTTCCTATTCTGAGTCGATTCTGCATGCTTTAAGTGTGTTTGGTGGCTCAGAACCATCAAAAAACGTTGAAATATAGTTCAAATTCAATAAAAATCGACAAAAATACAGTTTCTAGCTAAAATTTGATGGTTTCGTTGCACTTTCCGAGCCCGTTGGGTATCTGATTGGCTTAAAAGTACAAGAAAACACTTCAAAAGTGACGTTTCTGAAGAATTTTAACAGTTTTCTTGTATCTACGAAAGCCAGAATGCATAAAATTGACCTAAACGTCTCCTTTTCCTATTCTGAGTCGATTCTGCATGCTTTAAGTGTGTTTGGTGGCTCAGAACCATCAAAAAACGTTGAAATATAGTTCAAATTCAATAAAAATCGACAAAAATACAGTTTCTAGCTAAAATTTGATGGTTTCGTTGCACTTTCCGAGCCCGTAGGGTATCTGATTGGCTTAAAAGTACAAGAAAACACTTCAAAAGTGACGTTTCTGAAGAATTTTAACAGTTTTCTTGTATCTACGAACGCCAGAATGCATAAAATTGACCTAAACGTCTCCTTTTCCTATTCTGAGTCGATTCTGCATGCTTTAAGTGTGTTTGGTGGCTCAGAACCATCAAAAAACGTTGAAATATAGTTCAAATTCAATAAAAATCGACAAAAATACAGTTTCTAGCTAAAATTTGATGGTTTCGTTGCATTTTCCGAGCCCGTAGGGTATCTGATTGGCTTAAAAGTACAAGAAAACACTTCAAAAGTGACGTTTCTGAAGAATTTTAACAGTTTTCTTGTATCTACGAACGCCAGAATGCATAAAATTGACCTAAACGTCTCCTTTTCCTATTCTGAGTCGATTCTGCATGCTTTAAGTGTGTTTGGTGGCTCAGAACCATCAAAAAACGTTGAAATATAGTTCAAATTCAATAAAAATCGACAAAAATACAGTTTCTAGCTAAAATTTGATGGTTTCGTTGCACTTTCCGAGCCCGTAGGGTATCTGATTGGCTTAAAAGTACAAGAAAACACTTCAAAAGTGACGTTTCTGAAGAATTTTAACAGTTTTCTTGTATCTACGAACGCCAGAATGCATAAAATTGTCCTAAACGTCTCCTTTTCCTATTCTGAGTCGATTCTGCATGCTTTAAGTGTGTTTGGTGGCTCAGAACCATCAAAAAACGTTGAAATATAGTTCAAATTCAATAAAAATCGACAAAAATACAGTTTCTAGCTAAAATTTGATGGTTTCGTTGCACTTTCCGAGCCCGTTGGGTATCTGATTGGCTTAAAAGTACAAGAAAACACTTCAAAAGTGACGTTTCTGAAGAATTTTAACAGTTTTCTTGTATCTACGAAAGCCAGAATGCATAAAATTGACCTAAACGTCTCCTTTTCCTATTCTGAGTCGAT
Source organism: Zophobas morio (assembly GCF_036711695.1). Taxonomy (NCBI): domain Eukaryota; kingdom Metazoa; phylum Arthropoda; class Insecta; order Coleoptera; family Tenebrionidae; genus Zophobas; species Zophobas morio. The sequence continues at coordinate 88,195 of NW_026972302.1, forward strand.
TCTGCATGCTTTAAGTGTGTTTGGTGGCTCAGAACCATCAAAAAACGTTGAAATATAGTTCAAATTCAATAAAAATCGACAAAAATACAGTTTCTAGCTAAAATTTGATGGTTTCGTTGCACTTTCCGAGCGCCTTAGGGTATCTGATTGGCTTAAAAGTACAAGAAAACACTTCAAAAGTGACGTTTCTGAAGAATTTTAACAGTTTTCTTGTATCTACGAACGCCAGAATGCATAAAATTGACCTAAACGTCTCCTTTTCCTATTCTGAGTCGATTCTGCAGGCTTTAAGTGTGTTTGGTGGCTCAGAACCATCAAAAAACGTTGAAATATAGTTCAAATTCAATAAAAATCGACAAAAATACAGTTTCTAGCTAAAATTTGATGGTTTCGTTGCATTTTCCGAGCCCGTAGGGTATCTGATTGGCTTAAAAGTACAAGAAAACACTTCAAAAGTGACGTTTCTGAAGAATTTTAACAGTTTTCTTGTATCTACGAACGCCAGAATGCATAAAATTGACCTAAACGTCTCCTTTTCCTATTCTGAGTCGATTCTGCATGCTTTAAGTGTGTTTGGTGGCTCAGAACCATCAAAAAATGTTGAAATATAGTTCAAATTCAATAAAAATCGACAAAAATACAGTTTCTAGCTAAAATTTGATGGTTTCGTTGCACTTTCCGAGCCCGTAGGGTATCTGATTGGCTTAAAAGTACAAGAAAACACTTCAAAAGTGACGTTTCTGAAGAATTTTAACAGTTTTCTTGTATCTACGAACGCCAGAATGCATAAAATTGACCTAAACGTCTCCTTTTCCTATTCTGAGTCGATTCTGCATGCTTTAAGTGTGTTTGGTGGCTCAGAACCATCAAAAAACCTTGAAATATAGTTCAAATTCAATAAAAATCGACAAAAATACAGTTTCTAGCTAAAATTTGATGGTTTCGTTGCACTTTCCGAGCCCGTAGGGTATCTGATTGGCTTAAAAGTACAAGAAAACACATCAAAAGTGACGTTTCTGAAGAATTTTAACAGTTTTCTTGTATCTACGAACGCCAGAATGCATAAAATTGACCTAAACGTCTCCTTTTCCTATTCTGAGTCGATTCTGCATGCTTTAAGTGTGTTTGGTGGCTCAGAACCATCAAAAAACCTTGAAATATAGTTCAAATTCAATAAAAATCGACAAAAATACAGTTTCTAGCTAAAATTTGATGGTTTCGTTGCACTTTCCGAGCCCGTATGGGTATCTGATTGGCTTAAAAGTACAAGAAAACACTTCAAAAGTGACGTTTCTGAAGAATTTTAACAGTTTTCTTGTATCTACGAACGCCAGAATGCATAAAATTGACCTAAACGTCTCCTTTTCCTATTCTGAGTCGATTCTGCATGCTTTAAGTGTGTTTGGTGGCTCAGAACCATCAAAAAACGATGAAATATAGTTCAAATTCAATAAAAATCGACAAAAATACAGTTTCTAGCTAAAATTTGATGGTTTCGTTGCATTTTCCGAGCCCGTAGGGTATCTGATTGGCTTAAAAGTACAAGAAAACACTTCAAAAGTGACGTTTCTGAAGAATTTTAACAGTTTTCTTGTATCTACGAACGCCAGAATGCATAAAATTGACCTAAACGTCTCCTTTTCCTATTCTGAGTCGATTCTGCATGCTTTAAGTGTGTTTGGTGGCTCAGAACCATCAAAAAACCTTGAAATATAGTTCAAATTCAATAAAAATCGACAAAAATACAGTTTCTAGCTAAAATTTGATGGTTTCGTTGCACTTTCCGAGCCCGTAGGGTATCTGATTGGCTTAAAAGTACAAGAAAACACTTCAAAAGTGACGTTTCTGAAGAATTTTAACAGTTTTCTTGTATCTACGAACGCCAGAATGCATAAATTTGACCTAAACGTCTCCTTTTCCTATTCTGAGTCGATTCTGCATGCTTTAAGTGTGTTTGGTGGCTCAGAACCATCAAAAAACGTTGAAATATAGTTCAAATTCAATAAAAATCGACAAAAATACAGTTTCTAGCTAAAATTTGATGGTTTCGTTGCATTTTCCGAGCCCGTAGGGTATCTGATTGGCTTAAAAGTACAAGAAAACACTTCAAAAGTGACGTTTCTGAAGAATTTTAACAGTTTTCTTGTATCTACGAACGCCAGAATGCATAAAATTGACCTAAACGTCTCCTTTTCCTATTCTGAGTCGATTCTGCATGCTTTAAGTGTGTTTGGTGGCTCAGAACCATCAAAAAACATTGAAATATAGTTCAAATTCAATAAAAATCGACAAAAATACAGTTTCTAGCTAAAATTTGATGGTTTCGTTGCACTTTCCGAGTCCGTAGGGTATCTGATTGGCTTAAAAGTACAAGAAAACACTTCAAAAGTGACGTTTCTGAAGAATTTTAACAGTTTTCTTGTATCTACGAACGCCAGAATGCATAAAATTGACCTAAACGTCTCCTTTTCCTATTCTGAGTCGATTCTGCATGCTTTAAGTGTGTTTGGTGGCTCAGAACCATCAAAAAACGTTGAAATATAGTTCAAATTCAATAAAAATCGACAAAAATACAGTTTCTAGCTAAAATTTGATGGTTTCGTTGCACTTTCCGAGCCCGTAGGGTATCTGATTGGCTTAAAAGTACAAGAAAACACTTCAAAAGTGACGTTTCTGAAGAATTTTAACAGTTTTCTTGTATCTACGAACGCCAGAATGCATAAAATTGACCTAAACGTCTCCTTTTCCTATTCTGAGTCGATTCTGCATGCTTTAAGTGTGTTTGGTGGCTCAGAACCATCAAAAAAATTTGAAATATAGTTCAAATTCAATAAAAATCGACAAAAATACAGTTTCTAGCTAAAATTTGATGGTTTCGTTGCACTTTCCGAGCCCGTAGGGTATCTGATTGGCTTAAAAGTACAAGAAAACACTTCAAAAGTGACGTTTCTGAAGAATTTTAACAGTTTTCTTGTATCTACGAACGCCAGAATGCATAAAATTGACCTAAACGTCTCCTTTTCCTATTCTGAGTCGATTCTGCATGCTTTAAGTGTGTTTGGTGGCTCAGAACCATCAAAAAACGTTGAAATATAGTTCAAATTCAATAAAAATCGACAAAAATACAGTTTCTAGCTAAAATTTGATGGTTTCGTTGCACTCTCCGAGCCCGTAGGGTATCTGATTGGCTTAAAAGTACAAGAAAACACTTCAAAGGTGACGTTTCTGAAGAATTTTAACAGTTTTCTTGTATCTACGAACGCCAGAATGCATAAAATTGACCTAAACGTCTCCTTTTCCTATTCTGAGTCGATTCTGCATGCTTTAAGTGTGTTTGGTGGCTCAGAACCATCAAAAAACGTTGAAATATAGTTCAAATTCAATAAAAATCGACAAAAATACAGTTTCTAGCTAAAATTTGATGGTTTCGTTGCACTTTCCGAGCCCGTAGGGTATCTGATTGGCTTAAAAGTACAAGAAAACACTTCAAAAGTGACGTTTCTGAAGAATTTTAACAGTTTTCTTGTATCTACGAACGCCAGAATGCATAAAATTGACCTAAACGTCTCCTTTTCCTATTCTGAGTCGATTCTGCATGCTTTAAGTGTGTTTGGTGGCTCAGAACCATCAAAAAACGTTGAAATATAGTTCAAATTCAATAAAAATCGACAAAAATACAGTTTCTAGCTAAAATTTGATGGTTTCGTTGCACTTTCCGAGCCCGTAGGATATCTGATTGGCTTAAAAGTACAAGAAAACACTTCAAAAGTGACGTTTCTGAAGAATTTTAACAGTTTTCTTGTATCTACGAACGCCAGAATGCATAAAATTGACCTAAACGTCTCCTTTTCCTATTCTGAGTCGATTCTGCATGCTTTAAGTGTGTTTGGTGGCTCAGAACCATCAAAAAACGTTGAAATATAGTTCAAATTCAATAAAAATCGACAAAAATACAGTTTCTAGCTAAAATTTGATGGTTTCGTTGCACTTTCCGAGCCCGTAGGGTATCTGATTGGCTTAAAAGTACAAGAAAACACTTCAAAAGTGACGTTTCTGAAGAATTTTAACAGTTTTCTTGTATCTACGAACGCCAGAATGCATAAAATTGACCTAAACGTCTCCTTTTCCTATTCTGAGTCGATTCTGCATGCTTTAAGTGTGTTTGGTGGCTCAGAACCATCAAAAAACGTTGAAATATAGTTCAAATTCAATAAAAATCGACAAAAATACAGTTTCTAGCTAAAATTTGATGGTTTCGTTGCACTTTCCGAGCCCGTAGGGTATCTGATTGGCTTAAAAGTACAAGAAAACACTTCAAAAGTGACGTTTCTGAAGAATTTTAACAGTTTTCTTGTATCTACGAACGCCAGAATGCATAAAATTGACCTAAACGTCTCCATTTCCTATTCTGAGTCGATTCTGCATGCTTTAAGTGTTTTTGGTGGCTCAGAACCATCAAAAAACGTTGAAATATAGTTCAAATTCAATAAAAATCGACAAAAATACAGTTTCTAGCTAAAATTTGATGGTTTCGTTGCACTTTCCGAGCCCGTTGGGTATCTGATTGGCTTAAAAGTACAAGAAAACACTTCAAAAGTGACGTTTCTGAAGAATTTTAACAGTTTTCTTGTATCTACGAACGCCAGAATGCATAAAATTGACCTAAACGTCTCCTTTTCCTATTCTGAGTCGACTCTGCATGCTTTAAGTGTGTTTGGTGGCTCAGAACCATCAAAAAACTTTGAAATATAGTTCAAATTCAATAAAAATCGACAAAAATACAGTTTCTAGCTAAAATTTGATGGTTTCGTTGCACTTTCCGAGCCCGTTGGGTATCTGATTGGCTTAAAAATACAAGAAAACACTTCAAAAGTGACGTTTCTGAAGAATTTTAACAGTTTTCTTGTATCTACGAACGCCAGAATGCATAAAATTGACCTAAACGTCTCCTTTTCCTATTCTGAGTCGATTCTGCATGCTTTAAGTGTGTTTGGTGGCTCAGAACCATCAAAAAACGTTGAAATATAGTTCAAATTCAATAAAAATCGACAAAAATTCAGTTTCTAGCTAAAATTTGATGGTTTCGTTGCACTTTCCGAGCCCGTAGGGTATCTGATTGGCTTAAAAGTACAAGAAAACACTTCAAAAGTGACGTTTCTGAAGAATTTTAACAGTTTTCTTGTATCTACGAACGCCAGAATGCATAAAATTGACCTAAACGTCTCCTTTTCCTATTCTGAGTCGATTCTGCATGCTTTAAGTGTGTTTGGTGGCTCAGAACCATCAAAAAACGTTGAAATATAGTTCAAATTCAATAAAAATCGACAAAAATACAGTTTCTAGCTAAAATTTGATGGTTTCGTTGCACTTTCCGAGCCCGTAGGGTATCTGATTGGCTTAAAAGTACAAGAAAACACTTCAAAAGTGACGTTTCTGAAGAATTTTAACAGTTTTCTTGTATCTACGAACGCCAGAATGCATAAAATTGACCTAAACGTCTCCTTTTCCTATTCTGAGTCGATTCTGCATGCTTTAAGTGTGTTTGGTGGCTCAGAACCATCAAAAAACGTTGAAATATAGTTCAAATTCAATAAAAATCGACAAAAATACAGTTTCTAGCTAAAATTTGATGGTTTCGTTGCACTTTCCGAGCCCGTAGGGTATCTGATTGGCTTAAAAGTACAAGAAAACACTTCAAAAGTGACGTTTCTGAAGAATTTTAACAGTTTTCTTGTATCTACGAACGCCAGAATCCATAAAATTGACCTAAACGTCTCCTTTTCCTATTCTGAGTCGATTCTGCATGCTTTAAGTGTGTTTGGTGGCTCAGAACCATCAAAAAACGTTGAAATATAGTTCAAATTCAATAAAAATCGACAAAAATACAGTTTCTAGCTAAAATTTGATGGTTTCGTTGCACTTTCCGAGCCCGTAGGGTATCTGATTGGCTTAAAAGTACAAGAAAACACTTCAAAAGTGACGTTTCTGAAGAATTTTAACAGTTTTCTTGTATCTACGAACGCCAGAATGCATAAAATTGACCTAAACGTCTCCTTTTCCTATTCTGAGTCGACTCTGCATGCTTTAAGTGTGTTTGGTGGCTCAGAACCATCAAAAAACTTTGAAATATAGTTCAAATTCAATAAAAATCGACAAAAATACAGTTTCTAGCTAAAATTTGATGGTTTCGTTGCACTTTCCGAGCCCGTTGGGTATCTGATTGGCTTAAAAGTACAAGAAAACACTTCAAAAGTGACGTTTCTGAAGAATTTTAACAGTTTTCTTGTATCTACGAACGCCAGAATGCATAAAATTGACCTAAACGTCTCCTTTTCCTATTCTGAGTCGATTCTGCATGCTTTAAGTGTGTTTGGTGGCTCAGAACCATCAAAAAACGTTGAAATATAGTTCAAATTCAATAAAAATCGACAAAAATACAGTTTCTAGCTAAAATTTGATGGTTTCGTTGCACTTTCCGAGCCCATAGGATATCTGATTGGCTTAAAAGTACAAGAAAACACTTCAAAAGTGACGTTTCTGAAGAATTTTAACAGTTTTCTTGTATCTACGAACGCCAGAATGCATAAAATTGACCTAAACGTCTCCTTTTCCTATTCTGAGTCGATTCTGCATGCTTTAAGTGTGTTTGGTGGCTCAGAACCATCAAAAAACGTTGAAATATAGTTCAAATTCAATAAAAATCGACAAAAATACAGTTTCTAGCTAAAATTTGATGGTTTCGTTGCACTTTCCGAGCCCGTAGGGTATCTGATTGGCTTAAAAGTACAAGAAAACACTTCAAAAGTGACGTTTCTGAAGAATTTTAACAGTTTTCTTGTATCTACGAACGCCAGAATGCATAAAATTGACCTAAACGTCTCCTTTTCCTATTCTGAGTCGATTCTGCATGCTTTAAGTGTGTTTGGTGGCTCAGAACCATCAAAAAACGTTGAAATATAGTTCAAATTCAATAAAAATCGACAAAAATACAGTTTCTAGCTAAAATTTGATGGTTTCGTTGCACTTTCCGAGCCCGTAGGGTATCTGATTGGCTTAAAAGTACAAGAAAACACTTCAAAAGTGACGTTTCTGAAGAATTTTAACAGTTTTCTTGTATCTACGAACGCCAGAATGCATAAAATTGACCTAAACGTCTCCATTTCCTATTCTGAGTCGATTCTGCATGCTTTAAGTGTTTTTGGTGGCTCAGAACCATCAAAAAACGTTGAAATATAGTTCAAATTCAATAAAAATCGACAAAAATACAGTTTCTAGCTAAAATTTGATGGTTTCGTTGCACTTTCCGAGCCCGTTGGGTATCTGATTGGCTTAAAAGTACAAGAAAACACTTCAAAAGTGACGTTTCTGAAGAATTTTAACAGTTTTCTTGTATCTACGAACGCCAGAATGCATAAAATTGACCTAAACGTCTCCTTTTCCTATTCTGAGTCGACTCTGCATGCTTTAAGTGTGTTTGGTGGCTCAGAACCATCAAAAAACTTTGAAATATAGTTCAAATTCAATAAAAATCGACAAAAATACAGTTTCTAGCTAAAATTTGATGGTTTCGTTGCACTTTCCGAGCCCGTTGGGTATCTGATTGGCTTAAAAATACAAGAAACACTTCAAAAGTGACGTTTCTGAAGAATTTTAACAGTTTTCTTGTATCTACGAACGCCAGAATGCATAAAATTGACCTAAACGTCTCCTTTTCCTATTCTGAGTCGATTCTGCATGCTTTAAGTGTGTTTGGTGGCTCAGAACCATCAAAAAACGTTGAAATATAGTTCAAATTCAATAAAAATCGACAAAAATTCAGTTTCTAGCTAAAATTTGATGGTTTCGTTGCACTTTCCGAGCCCGTAGGGTATCTGATTGGCTTAAAAGTACAAGAAAACACTTCAAAAGTGACGTTTCTGAAGAATTTTAACAGTTTTCTTGTATCTACGAACGCCAGAATGCATAAAATTGACCTAAACGTCTCCTTTTCCTATTCTGAGTCGATTCTGCATGCTTTAAGTGTGTTTGGTGGCTCAGAACCATCAAAAAACGTTGAAATATAGTTCAAATTCAATAAAAATCGACAAAAATACAGTTTCTAGCTAAAATTTGATGGTTTCGTTGCACTTTCCGAGCCCGTAGGGTATCTGATTGGCTTAAAAGTACAAGAAAACACTTCAAAAGTGACGTTTCTGAAGAATTTTAACAGTTTTCTTGTATCTACGAACGCCAGAATGCATAAAATTGACCTAAACGTCTCCTTTTCCTATTCTGAGTCGATTCTGCATGCTTTAAGTGTGTTTGGTGGCTCAGAACCATCAAAAAACGTTGAAATATAGTTCAAATTCAATAAAAATCGACAAAAATACAGTTTCTAGCTAAAATTTGATGGTTTCGTTGCACTTTCCGAGCCCGTAGGGTATCTGATTGGCTTAAAAGTACAAGAAAACACTTCAAAAGTGACGTTTCTGAAGAATTTTAACAGTTTTCTTGTATCTACGAACGCCAGAATCCATAAAATTGACCTAAACGTCTCCTTTTCCTATTCTGAGTCGATTCTGCATGCTTTAAGTGTGTTTGGTGGCTCAGAACCATCAAAAAACGTTGAAATATAGTTCAAATTCAATAAAAATCGACAAAAATACAGTTTCTAGCTAAAATTTGATGGTTTCGTTGCACTTTCCGAGCCCGTAGGGTATCTGATTGGCTTAAAAGTACAAGAAAACACTTCAAAAGTGACGTTTCTGAAGAATTTTAACAGTTTTCTTGTATCTACGAACGCCAGAATGCATAAAATTGACCTAAACGTCTCCTTTTCCTATTCTGAGTCGACTCTGCATGCTTTAAGTGTGTTTGGTGGCTCAGAACCATCAAAAAACTTTGAAATATAGTTCAAATTCAATAAAAATCGACAAAAATACAGTTTCTAGCTAAAATTTGATGGTTTCGTTGCACTTTCCGAGCCCGTTGGGTATCTGATTGGCTTAAAAGTACAAGAAAACACTTCAAAAGTGACGTTTCTGAAGAATTTTAACAGTTTTCTTGTATCTACGAACGCCAGAATGCATAAAATTGACCTAAACGTCTCCTTTTCCTATTCTGAGTCGATTCTGCATGCTTTAAGTGTGTTTGGTGGCTCAGAACCATCAAAAAACGTTGAAATATAGTTCAAATTCAATAAAAATCGACAAAAATTCAGTTTCTAGCTAAAATTTGATGGTTTCGTTGCACTTTCCGAGCCCGTAGGGTATCTGATTGGCTTAAAAGTACAAGAAAACACTTCAAAAGTGACGTTTCTGAAGAATTTTAACAGTTTTCTTGTATCTACGAACGCCAGAATGCATAAAATTGACCTAAACGTCTCCTTTTCCTATTCTGAGTCGATTCTGCATGCTTTAAGTGTGTTTGGTGGCTCAGAACCATCAAAAAACGTTGAAATATAGTTCAAATTCAATAAAAATCGACAAAAATACAGTTTCTAGCTAAAATTTGATGGTTTCGTTGCACTTTCCGAGCCCGTAGGGTATCTGATTGGCTTAAAAGTACAAGAAAACACTTCAAAAGTGACGTTTCTGAAGAATTTTAACAGTTTTCTTGTATCTACGAACGCCAGAATGCATAAAATTGACCTAAACGTCTCCTTTTCCTATTCTGAGTCGATTCTGCATGCTTTAAGTGTGTTTGGTGGCTCAGAACCATCAAAAAACGTTGAAATATAGTTCAAATTCAATAAAAATCGACAAAAATACAGTTTCTAGCTAAAATTTGATGGTTTCGTTGCACTTTCCGAGCCCGTAGGGTATCTGATTGGCTTAAAAGTACAAGAAAACACTTCAAAAGTGACGTTTCTGAAGAATTTTAACAGTTTTCTTGTATCTACGAACGCCAGAATCCATAAAATTGACCTAAACGTCTCCTTTTCCTATTCTGAGTCGATTCTGCATGCTTTAAGTGTGTTTGGTGGCTCAGAACCATCAAAAAACGTTGAAATATAGTTCAAATTCAATAAAAATCGACAAAAATACAGTTTCTAGCTAAAATTTGATGGTTTCGTTGCACTTTCCGAGCCCGTAGGGTATCTGATTGGCTTAAAAGTACAAGAAAACACTTCAAAAGTGACGTTTCTGAAGAATTTTAACAGTTTTCTTGTATCTACGAACGCCAGAATGCATAAGATTGACCTAAACGTCTCCTTTTCCTATTCTGAGTCGATTCTGCATGCTTTAAGTGTGTTTGGTGGCTCAGAACCATCAAAAAACGTTGAAATATAGTTCAAATTCAATAAAAATCGACAAAAATACAGTTTCTAGCTAAAATTTGATGGTTTCGTTGCACTTTCCGAGCCCGTAGGGTATCTGATTGGCTTAAAAGTACAAGAAAACACTTCAAAAGTGACGTTTCTGAAGAATTTTAACAGTTTTCTTGTATCTACGAACGCCAGAATGCATAAAATTGACCTAAACGTCTCCTTTTCCTATTCTGAGTCGATTCTGCATGCTTTAAGTGTGTCTGGTGGCTCAGAACCATCAAAAAACGTTGAAATATAGTTCAAATTCAATAAAAATCGACAAAAATACAGTTTCTAGCTAAAATTTGATGGTTTCGTTGCACTTTCCGAGCCCGTAGGGTATCTGATTGGCTTAAAAGTACAAGAAAACACTTCAAAAGTGACGTTTCTGAAGAATTTTAACAGTTTTCTTGTATCTACGAACGCCAGAATGCATAAAATTGACCTAAACGTCTCCTTTTCCTATTCTGAGTCGATTCTGCATGCTTTAAGTGTGTTTGGTGGCTCAGAACCATCAAGAAACGTTGAAATATAGTTCAAATTCAATAAAAATCGACAAAAATACAGTTTCTAACTAAAATTTGATGGTTTCGTTGCACTTTCCGAGCCCGTAGGGTATCTGATTGGCTTAAAAGTACAAGAAAACACTTCAAAAGTGACGTTTCTGAAGAATTTTAACAGTTTTCTTGTATCTACGAACGCCAGAATGCATAAAATTGACCTAAACGTCTCCTTTTCCTATTCTGAGTCGATTCTGCATGCTTTAAGTGTTTGGTGGCTCAGAACCATCAAAAAACGTTGAAATATAGTTCAAATTCAATAAAAATCTACAAAAATACAGTTTCTAGCTAAAATTTGATGGTTTCGTTGCACTTTCCGAGACCGTAGGGTATCTGATTGGCTTAAAATTACAAGAAAACACTTCAAAAGTGACGTTTCTGAAGAATTTTAACAGTTTTCTTGTATCTACGAACGCCAGAATGCATAAAATTGACCTAAACGTCTCCTTTTCCTATTCTGAGTCGATTCTGCATGCTTTAAGTGTGTTTGGTGGCTCAGAACCATCAAAAAACGTTGAAATATAGTTCAAATTCAATAAAAATCCACAAAAATACAGTTTCTAGCTAAAATTTGATGGTTTCGTTGCACTTTCCGAGCCCGTTGGGTATCTGATTGGCTTAAAAGTACAAGAAAACACTTCAAAAGTGACGTTTCTGACGAATTTTAACAGTTTTCTTGTATCTACGAACGCCAGAATGCATAAAATTGACCTAAACGTCTCCTTTTCCTATTCTGAGTCGATTCTGCATGCTTTAAGTGTGTTTGGTGGCTCAGAACCATCAAAAAACGTTGAAATATAGTTCAAATTCAATAAAAATCGACAAAAATACAGTTTCTAACTAAAATTTGATGGTTTCGTTGCACTTTCCGAGCCCGTAGGGTATCTGATTGGCCTAAAAGTACAAGAAAACACTTCAAAAGCGACGTTTCTGAAGAATTTTAACAGTTTTCTTGTATCTACGAACGCCAGAATCCATAAAATTGACCTAAACGTCTCCTTTTCCTATTCTGAGTCGATTCTGCATGCTTTAAGTGTGTTTGGTGGCTCAGAACCATCAAAAAACGTTGAAATATAGTTCAAATTCAATAAAAATCGACAAAAATACAGTTTCTAGCTAAAATTTGATGGTTTCGTTGCACTTTCCGAGCCCGTAGGGTATCTGATTGGCTTAAAAGTACAAGAAAACACTTCAAAAGTGACGTTTCTGAAGAATTTTAACAGTTTTCTTGTATCTACGAACGCCAGAATGCATAAAATTGACCTAAACGTCTCCTTTTCCTATTCTGAGTCGATTCTGCATGCTTTAAGTGTGTTTGGTGGCTCAGAACCATCAAAAAACGTTGAAATATAGTTCAAATTCAATAAAAATCGACAAAAATACAGTTTCTAGCTAAAATTTGATGGTTTCGTTGCACTTTCCGAGCCCGTAGGGTATCTGATTGGCTTAAAAGTACAAGAAAACACTTCAAAAGTGACGTTTCTTAAGAATTTTAACAGTTTTCTTGTATCTACGAACGCCAGAATGCATAAAATTGACCTAAACGTCTCCTTTTCCTATTCTGAGTCGATTCTGCATGCTTTAGGTGTGTCTGGTGGCTCAGAACCATCAAAAAACGTTGAAATATAGTTCAAATTCAATAAAAATCGACAAAAATACAGTTTCTAGCTAAAATTTGATGGTTTCGTTGCACTTTCCGAGCCCGTAGGGTATCTGATTGGCTTAAGTACAAGAAAACACTTCAAAAGTGACGTTTCTGAAGAATTTTAACAGTTTTCTTGTATCTACGAACACCAGAATGCATAAAATTGACCTAAACGTCTCCTTTTCCTATTCTGAGTCGATTCTGCATGCTTTAAGTGTGTTTGGTGGCTCAGAACCACCAAAAAACGTTGAAATATAGTTCAAATTCAATAAAAATCGACAAAAATACAGTTTCTAGCTAAAATTTGATGGTTTCGTTGCACTTTCCGAGCCCGTTGGGTATCTGATTGGCTTAAAAGTACAAGAAAACACTTCAAAAGTGACGTTTCTGACGAATTTTAACAGTTTTCTTGTATCTACGAACGCCAGAATGCATAAAATTGACCTAAACGTCTCCTTTTCCTATTCTGAGTCGATTCTGCATGCTTTAAGTGTGTTTGGTGGCTCAGAACCATCAAAAAACGTTGAAATATAGTTCAAATTCAATAAAAATCGACAAAAATATAGTTTCTAACTAAAATTTGATGGTTTCGTTGCACTTTCCGAGCCCGTAGGGTATCTGATTGGGTTAAAAGTACAAGAAAACACTTCAAAAGTGACGTTTCTGACGAATTTTAACAGTTTTCTTGTATCTACGAACGCCAGAATGCATAAAATTGACCTAAACGTCTCCTTTTCCTATTCTGAGTCGATTCTGCATGCTTTAAGTGTGTTTGGTGGCTCAGAACCATCAAAAAACGTTGAAATATAGTTCAAATTCAATAAAAATCGACAAAAATACAGTTTCTAGCTAAAATTTGATGGTTTCGTTGCACTTTCCGAGCCCGTAGGGTATCTGATTGGCTTAAAAGTACAAGAAAACACTTCAAAAGTGACGTTTCTGAAGAATTTTAACAGTTTTCTTGTATCTACGAACGCCAGAATGCATAAAATTTACCTAAACGTCTCCTTTTCCTATTCTGAGTCGATTCTGCATGCTTTAAGTGTGTTTGGTGGCTCAGAACCATCAAAAAACGTTGAAATATAGTTCAAATTCAATAAAAATCGACAAAAATACAGTTTCTAGCTAAAATTTGATGGTTTCGTTGCACTTTCCGAGACCGTAGGGTATCTGATTGGCTTAAAAGTACAAGAAAACACTTCAAAAGTGACGTTTCTGAAGAATTTTAACAGTTTTCTTGTATCTACGAACGCCAGAATGCATAAAATTGACCTAAACGTCTCCTTTTCCTATTCTGAGTCGATTCTGCATGCTTTAAGTGTGTCTGGTGGCTCAGAACCATCAAAAAACGTTGAAATATAGTTCAAATTCAATAAAAATCGACAAAAATACAGTTTCTAGCTAAAATTTGATGGTTTCGTTGCACTTTCCGAGCCCGTAGGGTATCTGATTGGCTTAAAAGTACAAGAAAACACTTCAAAAGTGACGTTTCTGAAGAATTTTAACAGTTTTCTTGTATCTACGAACGCCAGAATGCATAAAATTGACCTAAACGTCTCCTTTTCCTATTCTGAGTCGATTCTGCATGCTTTAAGTGTGTTTGGTGGCTCAGAACCATCAAAAAACGTTGAAATATAGTTCAAATTCAATAAAAATCGACAAAAATACAGTTTCTAGCTAAAATTTGATGGTTTCGTTGCACTTTCCGAGCCCGTAGGGTATCTGATTGGCTTAAAAGTACAAGAAAACACTTCAAAAGTGACGTTTCTGACGAATTTTAACAGTTTTCTTGTATCTACGAACGCCAGAATGCATAAAATTGACCTAAACGTCTCCTTTTCCTATTCTGAGTCGATTCTGCATGCTTTAAGTGTGTTTGGTGGCTCAGAACCATCAAAAAACGTTGAAATATAGTTCAAATTCAATAAAAATCGACAAAAATACAGTTTCTAGCTAAAATTTGATGGTTTCGTTGCACTTTCCGAGCCCGTAGGGTATCTGATTGGCTTAAAAGTACAAGAAAACACTTCAAAAGTGACGTTTCTGAAGAATTTTAACAGTTTTCTTGTATCTACGAACGCCAGAATGCATAAAATTGACCTAAACTTCTCCTTTTCCTATTCTGAGTCGATTCTGCATGCTTTAAGTGTGTTTGGTGGCTCAGAACCATCAAAAAACGTTGAAATATAGTTCAAATTCAATAAAAATCGACAAAAATACAGTTTCTAGCTAAAATTTGATGGTTTCGTTGCACTTTCCGAGCCCGTAGGGTATCTGATTGGCTTAAAAGTACAAGAAAACACTTCAAAAGTGACGTTTCTGAAGAATTTTAACAGTTTTCTTGTATCTACGAACGCCAGAATGCATAAAATTGACCTAAACGTCTCCTTTTCCTATTCTGAGTCGATTCTGCATGCTTTAAGTGTGTTTGGTGGCTCAGAACCATCAAAAAACGTTGAAATATAGTTCAAATTCAATAAAAATCGACAAAAATACAGTTTCTAGCTAAAATTTGATGGTTTCGTTGCACTTTCCGAGCCCGTAGGGCATCTGATTGGCTTAAAAGTACAAGAAAACACTTCAAAAGTGACGTTTCTGAAGAATTTTAACAGTTTTCTTGTATCTACGAACGCCAGAATGCATAAAATTGACCTAAACGTCTCCTTTTCCTATTCTGAGTCGATTCTGCATGCTTTAAGTGTGTTTGGTGGCTCAGAACCATCAAAAAACGTTGAAATATAGTTCAAATTCAATAAAAATCGACAAAAATACAGTTTCTAGCTAAAATTTGATGGTTTAGTTGCACTTTCCGAGCCCGTAGGGTATCTGATTGGCTTAAAAGTACAAGAAAACACTTCAAAAGTGAAGTTTCTGAAGAATTTTAACAGTTTTCTTGTATCTACGAACGCCAGAATGCATAAAATTGACCTAAACGTCTCCTTTTCCTATTCTGAGTCGATTCTGCATGCTTTAAGTGTGTTTGGTGGCTCAGAACCATCAAAAAACGTTGAAATATAGTTCAAATTCAATAAAAATCGACAAAAATACAGTTTCTAGCTAAAATTTGATGGTTTCGTTGCACTTTCCGAGCCCGTAGGGTATCTGATTGGCTTAAAAGTACAAGAAAACACTTCAAAAGTGACGTTTCTGAAGAATTTTAACAGTTTTCTTGTATCTACGAACGCCAGAATGCATAAAATTGACCTAAACGTCTCCTTTTCCTATTCTGAGTCGATTCTGCATGCTTTAAGTGTGTTTGGTGGCTCAGAACCATCAAAAAACGTTGAAATATAGTTCAAATTCAATAAAAATCGACAAAAATACAGTTTCTAGCTAAAATTTGATGGTTTCGTTGCACTTTCCGAGCCCGTAGGGTATCTGATTGGCTTAAAAGTACAAGAAAACACTTCAAAAGTGACGTTTCTGAAGAATTTTAACAGTTTTCTTGTATCTACGAACGCCAGAATGCATAAAATTGACCTAAACGTCTCCTTTTCCTATTCTGAGTCGATTCTGCATGCTTTAAGTGTGTTTGGTGGCTCAGAACCATCAAAAAACGTTGAAATATAGTTCAAATTCAATAAAAATCGACAAAAATACAGTTTCTAGCTAAAATTTGATGGTTTCGTTGCACTTTCCGAGCCCGTAGGGTATCTGACTGGCTTAAAAGTACAAGAAAACACTTCAAAAGTGACGTTTCTGAAGAATTTTAACAGTTTTCTTGTATCTACGAACGCCAGAATGCATAAAATTGACCTAAACTTCTCCTTTTCCTATTCTGAGTCGATTCTGCATGCTTTAAGTGTGTTTGGTGGCTCAGAACCATCAAAAAACGTTGAAATATAGTTCAAATTCAATAAAAATCGACAAAAATACAGTTTCTAGCTAAAATTTGATGGTTTCGTTGCACTTTCCGAGCCCGTAGGGTATCTGATTGGCTTAAAAGTACAAGAAAACACTTCAAAAGTGACGTTTCTGAAGAATTTTAACAGTTTTCTTGTATCTACGAAGGCCAGAATGCATAAAATTGACCTAAACGTCTCCTTTTCCTATTCTGAGTCGATTCTGCATGCTTTAAGTGTGTTTGGTGGCTCAGAACCATCAAAAAACGTTGAAATATAGTTCAAATTCAATAAAAATCGACAAAAATACAGTTTCTAGCTAAAATTTGATGGTTTCGTTGCACTTTCCGAGCCCGTAGGGTATCTGATTGGCTTAAAAGTACAAGAAAACACTTCAAAAGTGACGTTTCTGAAGAATTTTAACAGTTTTCTTGTATCTACGAACGCCAGAATGCATAAAATTGACCTAAACATCTCCTTTTCCTATTCTGAGTCGATTCTGCATGCTTTAAGTGTGTTTGGTGGCTCAGAACCATCAAAAAACGTTGAAATATAGTTCAAATTCAATAAAAATCGACAAAAATACAGTTTCTAGCTAAAATTTGATGGTTTCGTTGCACTTTCCGAGCCCGTAGGGTATCTGATTGGCTTAAAAGTACAAGAAAACACTTCAAAAGTGACGTTTCTGAAGAATTTTAACAGTTTTCTTGTATCTACGAACGCCAGAATGCATAAAATTGACCTAAACGTCTCCTTTTCCTATTCTGAGTCGATTCTGCATGCTTTAAGTGTGTTTGGTGGCTCAGAACCATCAAAAAACGTTGAAATATAGTTCAAATTCAATAAAAATCGACAAAAATACAGTTTCTAGCTAAAATTTGATGGTTTCGTTGCACTTTCCGAGCCCGTAGGGTATCTGATTGGCTTAAAAGTACAAGAAAACACTTCAAAAGTGACGTTTCTGAAGAATTTTAACAGTTTTCTTGTATCTACGAACGCCAGAATGCATAAAGTTGACCTAAACGTCTCCTTTTCCTATTCTGAGTCGATTCTGCATGCTTTAAGTGTGTTTGGTGGCTCAGAACCATCAAAAAACGTTGAAATATAGTTCAAATTCAATAAAAATCGACAAAAATACAGTTTCTAGCTAAAATTTGATGGTTTCGTTGCACTTTCCGAGCCCGTAGGGTATCTGATTGGCTTAAAAGTACAAGAAAACACTTCAAAAGTGACGTTTCTGAAGAATTTTAACAGTTTTCTTGTATCTACGAACGCCAGAATGCATAAAATTGACCTAAACGTCTCCTTTTCCTATTCTGAGTCGATTCTGCATGCTTTAAGTGTGTTTGGTGGCTCAGAACCATCAAAAAACGTTGAAATATAGTTCAAATTCAATAAAAATCGACAAAAATACAGTTTCTAGCTAAAATTTGATGGTTTCGTTGCACTTTCCGAGCCCGTAGGGTATCTGATTGGCTTAAAAGTACAAGAAAACACTTCAAAAGTGACGTTTCTGAAGAATTTTAACAGTTTTCTTGTATCTACGAACGCCAGAATGCATAAAATTGACCTAAACGTCTCCTTTTCCTATTCTGAGTCGATTCTGCATGCTTTAAGTGTGTTTGGTGGCTCAGAACCATCAAAAAACGTTGAAATATAGTTCAAATTCAATAAAAATCGACAAAAATACAGTTTCTAGCTAAAATTTGATGGTTTCGTTGCACTTTCCGAGCCCGTAGGGTATCTGATTGGCTTAAAAGTACAAGAAAACACTTCAAAAGTGACGTTTCTGAAGAATTTTAACAGTTTTCTTGTATCTACGAACGCCAGAATGCATAAAATTGATCTAAACGTCTCCTTTTCCTATTCTGAGTCGATTCTGCATGCTTTAAGTGTGTTTGGTGGCTCAGAACCATCAAAAAACGTTGAAATATAGTTCAAATTCAATAAAAATCGACAAAAATACAGTTTCTAGCTAAAATTTGATGGTTTCGTTGCACTTTCCGAGCCCGTAGGGTATCTGATTGGCTTAAAAGTACAAGAAAACACTTCAAAAGTGACGTTTCTGAAGAATTTTAACAGTTTTCTTGTATCTACGAACGCCAGAATGCATAAAATTGACCTAAACGTCTCCTTTTCCTATTCTGAGTAGATTATGCATGCTTTAAGTGTGTTTGGTGGCTCAGAACCATCAAAAAACGTTGAAATATAGTTCAAATTCAATAAAAATCGACAAAAATACAGTTTCTAGCTAAAATTTGATGGTTTCGTTGCACTTTCCGAGCCCGTAGGGTATCTGATTGGCTTAAAAGTACAAGAAAACACTTCAAAAGTGACGTTTCTGAAGAATTTTAACAGTTTTCTTGTATCTACGAACGCCAGAATGCATAAAATTGACCTAAACGTCTCCTTTTCCTATTCTGAGTCGATTCTGCATGCTTTAAGTGTGTTTGGTGGCTCAGAACCATCAAAAAACGTTGAAATATAGTTCAAATTCAATAAAAATCGACAAAAATACAGTTTCTAGCTAAAATTTGATGGTTTCGTTGCACTTTCCGAGCCCGTAGGGTATCTGATTGGCTTAAAAGTACAAGAAAACACTTCAAAAGTGACGTTTCTGAAGAATTTTAACAGTTTTCTTGTATCTACGAACGCCAGAATGCATAAAATTGACCTAAACGTCTCCTTTTCCTATTCTGAGTCGATTCTGCATGCTTTAAGTGTGTTTGGTGGCTCAGAACCATCAAAAAACGTTGAAATATAGTTCAAATTCAATAAAAATCGACAAAAATACAGTTTCTAGCTAAAATTTGATGGTTTCGTTGCACTTTCCGAGCCCGTTGGGTATCTGATTGGCTTAAAAGTACAAGAAAACACTTCAAAAGTGACGTTTCTGAAGAATTTTAACAGTTTTCTTGTATCTACGAACGCCAGAATGCATAAAATTGACCTAAACGTCTCCTTTTCCTATTCTGAGTCGATTCTGCATGCTTAAAGTGTGTTTGGTGGCTCAGAACCATCAAAAAACGTTGAAATATAGTTCAAATTCAATAAAAATCGACAAAAATACAGTTTCTAGCTAAAATTTGATGGTTTCGTTGCACTTTCCGAGCCCGTAGGGTATCTGATTGGCTTAAAAGTACAAGAAAACACTTCAAAAGTGACGTTTCTGAAGAATTTTAACAGTTTTCTTGTATCTACGAACGCCAGAATGCATAAAATTGACCTAAACGTCTCCTTTTCCTATTCTGAGTCGATTCTGCATGCTTTAAGTGTGTTTGGTGGCTCAGAACCATCAAAAAACGTTGAAATATAGTTCAAATTCAATAAAAATCGACAAAAATACAGTTTCTAGCTAAAATTTGATGGTTTCGTTGCACTTTCCGAGCCCGTAGGGTATCTGATTGGCTTAAAAGTACAAGAAAACACTTCAAAAGTGACGTTTCTGAAGAATTTTAACAGTTTTCTTGTATCTACGAACGCCAGAATGCATAAAATTGACCTAAACGTCTCCTTTTCCTATTCTGAGTCGATTCTGCATGCTTTAAGTGTGTTTGGTGGCTCAGAACCATCAAAAAACGTTGAAATATAGTTCAAATTCAATAAAAATCGACAAAAATACAGTTTCTAGCTAAAATTTGATGGTTTCGTTGCACTTTCCGAGCCCGTAGGGTATCTGATTGGCTTAAAAGTACAAGAAAACACTTCAAAAGTGACGTTTCTGAAGAATTTTAACAGTTTTCTTGTATCTACGAACGCCAGAATGCATAAAATTGATCTAAACGTCTCCTTTTCCTATTCTGAGTCGATTCTGCATGCTTTAAGTGTGTTTGGTGGCTCAGAACCATCAAAAAACGTTGAAATATAGTTCAAATTCAATAAAAATCGACAAAAATACAGTTTCTAGCTAAAATTTGATGGTTTCGTTGCACTTTCCGAGCCCGTAGGGTATCTGATTGGCTTAAAAGTACAAGAAAACACTTCAAAAGTGACGTTTCTGAAGAATTTTAACAGTTTTCTTGTATCTACGAACGCCAGAATGCATAAAATTGACCTAAACGTCTCCTTTTCCTATTCTGAGTAGATTATGCATGCTTTAAGTGTGTTTGGTGGCTCAGAACCATCAAAAAACGTTGAAATATAGTTCAAATTCAATAAAAATCGACAAAAATACAGTTTCTAGCTAAAATTTGATGGTTTCGTTGCACTTTCCGAGCCCGTAGGGTATCTGATTGGCTTAAAAGTACAAGAAAACACTTCAAAAGTGACGTTTCTGAAGAATTTTAACAGTTTTCTTGTATCTACGAACGCCAGAATGCATAAAATTGACCTAAACGTCTCCTTTTCCTATTCTGAGTCGATTCTGCATGCTTTAAGTGTGTTTGGTGGCTCAGAACCATCAAAAAACGTTGAAATATAGTTCAAATTCAATAAAAATCGACAAAAATACAGTTTCTAGCTAAAATTTGATGGTTTCGTTGCACTTTCCGAGCCCGTAGGGTATCTGATTGGCTTAAAAGTACAAGAAAACACTTCAAAAGTGACGTTTCTGAAGAATTTTAACAGTTTTCTTGTATCTACGAACGCCAGAATGCATAAAATTGACCTAAACGTCTCCTTTTCCTATTCTGAGTCGATTCTGCATGCTTTAAGTGTGTTTGGTGGCTCAGAACCATCAAAAAACGTTGAAATATAGTTCAAATTCAATAAAAATCGACAAAAATACAGTTTCTAGCTAAAATTTGATGGTTTCGTTGCACTTTCCGAGCCCGTTGGGTATCTGATTGGCTTAAAAGTACAAGAAAACACTTCAAAAGTGACGTTTCTGAAGAATTTTAACAGTTTTCTTGTATCTACGAACGCCAGAATGCATAAAATTGACCTAAACGTCTCCTTTTCCTATTCTGAGTCGATTCTGCATGCTTAAAGTGTGTTTGGTGGCTCAGAACCATCAAAAAACGTTGAAATATAGTTCAAATTCAATAAAAATCGACAAAAATACAGTTTCTAGCTAAAATTTGATGGTTTCGTTGCACTTTCCGAGCCCGTAGGGTATCTGATTGGCTTAAAAGTACAAGAAAACACTTCAAAAGTGACGTTTCTGAAGAATTTTAACAGTTTTCTTGTATCTACGAACGCCAGAATGCATAAAATTGACCTAAACGTCTCCTTTTCCTATTCTGAGTCGATTCTGCATGCTTTAAGTGTGTTTGGTGGCTCAGAACCATCAAAAAACGTTGAAATATAGTTCAAATTCAATAAAAATCGACAAAAATACAGTTTCTAGCTAAAATTTGATGGTTTCGTTGCACTTTCCGAGCCCGTAGGGTATCTGATTGGCTTAAAAGTACAAGAAAACACTTCAAAAGTGACGTTTCTGAAGAATTTTAACAGTTTTCTTGTATCTACGAACGCCAGAATGCATAAAATTGACCTAAACGTCTCCTTTTCCTATTCTGAGTCGATTCTGCATGCTTTAAGTGTGTTTGGTGGCTCAGAACCATCAAAAAACGTTGAAATATAGTTCAAATTCAATAAAAATCGACAAAAATACAGTTTCTAGCTAAAATTTGATGGTTTCGTTGCACTTTCCGAGCCCGTAGGGTATCTGATTGGCTTAAAAGTACAAGAAAACACTTCAAAAGTGACGTTTCTGAAGAATTTTAACAGTTTTCTTGTATCTACGAACGCCAGAATGCATAAAATTGACCTAAACGTCTCCTTTTCCTATTCTGAGTCGATTCTGCATGCTTTAAGTGTGTTTGGTGGCTCAGAACCATCAAAAAACGTTGAAATATAGTTCAAATTCAATAAAAATCGACAAAAATACAGTTTCTAGCTAAAATTTGATGGTTTCGTTGCACTTTCCGAGCCCGTTGGGTATCTGATTGGCTTAAAAGTACAAGAAAACACTTCAAAAGTGACGTTTCTGAAGAATTTTAACAGTTTTCTTGTATCTACGAACGCCAGAATGCATAAAATTGACCTAAACGTCTCCTTTTCCTATTCTGAGTCGATTCTGCATGCTTTAAGTGTGTTTGGTGGCTCAGAACCATCAAAAAACGTTGAAATATAGTTCAAATTCAATAAAAATCGACAAAAATACAGTTTCTAGCTAAAATTTGATGGTTTCGTTGCACTTTCCGAGCCCGTAGGGTATCTGATTGGCTTAAAAGTACAAGAAAACACTTCAAAAGTGACGTTTCTGAAGAATTTTAACAGTTTTCTTGTATCTACGAACGCCAGAATGCATAAAATTGACCTAAACGTCTCCTTTTCCTATTCTGAGTCGATTCTGCATGCTTTAAGTGTGTTTGGTGGCTCAGAACCATCAAAAAACGTTGAAATATAGTTCAAATTCAATAAAAATCGACAAAAATACAGTTTCTAGCTAAAATTTGATGGTTTCGTTGCACTTTCCGAGCCCGTAGGGTATCTGATTGGATTAAAAGTACAAGAAAACACTTCAAAAGTGACGTTTCTGAAGAATTTTAACAGTTTTCTTGTATCTACGAACGCCAGAATGCATAAAATTGACCTAAACGTCTCCTTTTCCTATTCTGAGTCGATTCTGCATGCTTTAAGTGTGTTTGGTAGCTCAGAACCATCAAAAAACGTTGAAATATAGTTCAAATTCAATAAAAATCGACAAAAATACAGTTTCTAGCTAAAATTTGATGGTTTCGTTGCACTTTCCGAGCCCGTAGGGTATCTGATTGGCTTAAAAGTACAAGAAAACACTTCAAAAGTGACGTTTCTGAAGAATTTTAACAGTTTTCTTGTATCTACGAACGCCAGAATGCATAAAATTGACCTAAACGTCTCCTTTTCTTATTCTGAGTCGATTCTGCATGCTTTAAGTGTGTTTGGTGGCTCAGAACCATCAAAAAACGTTGAAATATAGTTCAAATTCAATAAAAATCGACAAAAATACAGTTTCTAGCTAAAATTTGATGGTTTCGTTGCACTTTCCGAGCCCGTAGGGTATCTGATTGGCTTAAAAGTACAAGAAAACACTTCAAAAGTGACGTTTCTGAAGAATTTAAACAGTTTTCTTGTATCTACGAACGCCAGAATGCATAAAATTGACCTAAACGTCTCCTTTTCCTATTCTGAGTCGATTCTGCATGCTTTAAGTGTGTTTGGTGGCTCAGAACCATCAAAAAACGTTGAAATATAGTTCAAATTCAATAAAAATCGACAAAAATACAGTTTCTAGCTAAAATTTGATGGTTTCGTTGCACTTTCCGAGCCCGTTGGGTATCTGATTGGCTTAAAAGTACAAGAAAACACTTCAAAAGTGACGTTTCTGAAGAATTTTAACAGTTTTCTTGTATCTACGAACACCAGAATGCATAAAATTGACCTAAACGTCTCCTTTTCCTATTCTGAGTCGATTCTGCATGCTTTAAGTGTGTTTGGTGGCTCAGAACCATCAAAAAACGTTGAAATATAGTTCAAATTCAATAAAAATCGACAAAAATACAGTTTCTAGCTAAAATTTGATGGTTTCGTTGCACTTTCCGAGCCCGTAGGGTATCTGATTGGCTTAAAAGGACAAGAAAACACTTCAAAAGTGACGTTTCTGAAGAATTTTAACAGTTTTCTTGTATCTACGAACGCCAGAATGCATAAAATTGACCTAAACGTCTCCTTTTCCTATTCTGAGTCGATTCTGCATGCTTTAAGTGTGTTTGGTGGCTCAGAACCATCAAAAAACGTTGAAATATAGTTCAAATTCAATAAAAATCGACAAAAATACAGTTTCTAGCTAAAATTTGATGGTTTCGTTGCACTTTCCGAGCCCATAGGGTATCTGATTGGCTTAAAAGTACAAGAAAACACTTCAAAAGTGACGTTTCTGAAGAATTTTAACAGTTTTCTTGTATCTACGAACGCCAGAATGCATAAAATTGACCTAAACGTCTCCTTTTCCTATTCTGAGTCGATTCTGCATGCTTTAAGTGTGTTTGGTGGCTCAGAACCATCAAAAAACGTTGAAATATAATTCAAATTCAATAAAAATCGACAAAAATACAGTTTCTAGCTAAAATTTGATGGTTTAGTTGCACTTTCCGAGCCCGTAGGGTATCTGATTGGCTTAAAAGTACAAGAAAACACTTCAAAAGTGACGTTTCTGAAGAATTTTAACAGTTTTCTTGTATCTACGAACGCCAGAATGCATAAAATTGACCTAAACGTCTCCTTTTCCTATTCTGAGTCGATTCTGCATGCTTTAAGTGTGTTTGGTGGCTCAGAACCGTCAAAAAACGTTGAAATATAGTTCAAATTCAATAAAAAACGACAAAAATACAGTTTCTAGCTAAAATTTGATGGTTTCGTTGCACTTTCCGAGCCCGTAGGGTATCTGATTGGCTTAAAAGTACAAGAAAACACTTCAAAAGTGACGTTTCTGAAGAATTTTAACAGTTTTCTTGTATCTACGAACGCCAGAATGCATAAAATTGACCTAAACGTCTCCTTTTCCTATTCTGAGTCGATTCTGCATGCTTTAAGTGTGTTTGGTGGTTCAGAACCATCAAAAAACGTTGAAATATAGTTCAAATTCAATAAAAATCGACAAAAATACAGTTTCTAGCTAAAATTTGATGGTTTCGTTGCACTTTCCGAGCCCGTAGGGTATCTGATTGGCTTAAAAGTACAAGAAAACACTTCAAAAGTGACGTTTCTGAAGAATTTTAACAGTTTTCTTGTATCTACGAACGCCAGAATGCATAAAATTGACCTAAACGTCTCCTTTTCCTATTCTGAGTCGATTCTGCATGCTTTAAGTGTGTTTGGTGGCTCAGAACCATCAAAAAACGTTGAAATATAGTTCAAATTCAATAAAAATCGACAAAAATACTGTTTCTAGCTAAAATTTGATGGTTTCGTTGCACTTTCCGAGCCCGTAGGGTATCTGATTGGCTTAAAAGTACAAGAAAACACTTCAAAAGTGACGTTTCTGAAGAATTTTAACAGTTTTCTTGTATCTACGAACGCCAGAATGCATAAAATTGACCTAAACGTCTCCTTTTCCTATTCTGAGTCGATTCTGCATGCTTTAAGTGTGTTTGGTGGCTCAGAACCATCAAAAAACGTTGAAATATAGTTCAAATTCAATAAAAATCGACAAAAATACAGTTTCTAGCTAAAATTTGATGGTTTCGTTGCACTTTCCGAGCCCGTTGGGTATCTGATTGGCTTAAAAGTACAAGAAAACACTTCAAAAGTGACGTTTCTGAAGAATTTTAACAGTTTTCTTGTATCTACGAACGCCAGAATGCATAAAATTGACCTAAACGTCTCCTTTTCCTATTCTGAGTCGATTCTGCATGCTTTAAGTGTGTTTGGTGGCTCAGAACCCTCAAAAAACGTTGAAATATAGTTCAAATTCAATAAAAATCGACAAAAATACAGTTTCTAGCTAAAATTTGATGGTTTCGTTGCACTTTCCGAGCCCGTTGGGTATCTGATTGGCTTAAAAGTACAAGAAAACACTTCAAAAGTGACGTTTCTGAAGAATTTTAACAGTTTTCTTGTATCTACGAACGCCAGAATGCATAAAATTGACCTAAACGTCTCCTTTTCCTATTCTGAGTCGATTCTGCATGCTTTAAGTGTGTTTGGTGGCTCAGAACCATCAAAAAACGTTGAAATATAGTTCAAATTCAATAAAAATCGACAAAAATACAGCTTCTAGCTAAAATTTGATGGTTTCGTTGCACTTTCCGAGCCCGTAGGGTATCTGATTGGCTTAAAAGGACAAGAAAACACTTCAAAAGTGACGTTTCTGAAGAATTTTAACAGTTTTCTTGTATCTACGAACGCCAGAATGCATAAAATTGACCTAAACGTCTCCTTTTCCTATTCTGAGTCGATTCTGCATGCTTTAAGTGTGTTTGGTGGCTCAGAACCATCAAAAAACGTTGAAATATAGTTCAAATTCAATAAAAATCGACAAAAATACAGTTTCTAGCTAAAATTTGATGGTTTCGTTGCACTTTCCGAGCCCGTAGGGTATCTGATTGGCTTAAAAGTACAAGAAAACACTTCAAAAGTGACGTTTCTGAAGAATTTTAACAGTTTTCTTGTATCTACGAACGCCAGAATGCATAAAATTGACCTAAACGTCTCCTTTTCCTATTCTGAGTCGATTCTGCATGCTTTAAGTGTGTTTGGTGGTTCAGAACCATCAAAAAACGTTGAAATATAGTTCAAATTCAATAAAAATCGACAAAAATACAGTTTCTAGCTAAAATTTGATGGTTTCGTTGCATTTTCCGAGCCCGTAGGGTATCTGATTGGCTTAAAAGTACAAGAAAACACTTCAAAAGTGACGTTTCTGAAGAATTTTAACAGTTTTCTTGTATCTACGAACGCCAGAATGCATAAAATTGACCTAAACGTCTCCTTTTCCTATTCTGAGTCGATTCTGCATGCTTTAAGTGTGTTTGGTGGCTCAGAACCATCAAAAAACGTTGAAATATAGTTCAAATTCAATAAAAATCGACAAAAATACAGTTTCTAGCTAAAATTTGATGGTTTCGTTGCACTTTCCGAGCCCGTTGGGTATCTGATTGGCTTAAAAGTACAAGAAAACACTTCAAAAGTGACGTTTCTGAAGAATTTTAACAGTTTTCTTGTATCTACGAACGCCAGAATGCATAAAATTGACCTAAACGTCTCCTTTTCCTATTCTGAGTCGATTCTGCATGCTTTAAGTGTGTTTGGTGGCTCAGAACCATCAAAAAACGTTGAAATATAGTTCAAATTCAATAAAAATCGACAAAAATACAGCTTCTAGCTAAAATTTGATGGTTTCGTTGCACTTTCCGAGCCCGTAGGGTATCTGATTGGCTTAAAAGTACAAGAAAACACTTCAAAAGTGACGTTTCTGAAGAATTTTAACAGTTTTCTTGTATCTACGAACGCCAGAATGCATAAAATTGACCTAAACGTCTCCTTTTCCTATTCTGAGTCGATTCTGCATGCTTTAAGTGTGTTTGGTGGCTCAGAACCATCAAAAAACGTTGAAATATAGTTCAAATTCAATAAAAATCGACAAAAATACAGTTTCTAGCTAAAATTTGATGGTTTCGTTGCACTTTCCGAGCCCGTAGGGTATCTGATTGGCTTAAAAGTACAAGAAAACACTTCAAAAGTGACGTTTCTGAAGAATTTTAACAGTTTTCTTGTATCTACGAACGCCAGAATGCATAAAATTGACCTAAACGTCTCCTTTTCCTATTCTGAGTCGATTCTGCATGCTTTAAGTGTGTTTGGTGGCTCAGAACCATCAAAAAACGTTGAAATATAGTTCAAATTCAATAAAAATCGACAAAAATACAGTTTCTAGCTAAAATTTGATGGTTTCGTTGCACTTTCCGAGCCCGTAGGGTATCTGATTGGCTTAAAAGTACAAGAAAACACTTCAAAAGTGACGTTTCTGAAGAATTTTAACAGTTTTCTTGTATCTACGAACGCCAGAATGCATAAAATTGACCTAAACGTCTCCTTTTCCTATTCTGAGTCGATTCTGCATGCTTTAAGTGTGTTTGGTGGCTCAGAACCATCAAAAAACGTTGAAATATAGTTCAAATTCAATAAAAATCGACAAAAATACAGTTTCTAGCTAAAATTTGATGGTTTCGTTGCACTTTCCGAGCCCGTAGGGTATCTGATTGGCTTAAAAGTACAAGAAAACACTTCAAAAGTGACGTTTCTGAAGAATTTTAACAGTTTTCTTGTATCTACGAACGCCAGAATGCATAAAATTGACCTAAACGTCTCCTTTTCCTATTCTGAGTCGATTCTGCATGCTTTAAGTGTGTTTGGTGGCTCAGAACCATCAAAAAACGTTGAAATATAGTTCAAATTCAATAAAAATCGACAAAAATACAGTTTCTAGCTAAAATTTGATGGTTTCGTTGCACTTTCCGAGCCCGTAGGGTATCTGATTGGCTTAAAAGTACAAGAAAACACTTCAAAAGTGACGTTTCTGAAGAATTTTAACAGTTTTCTTGTATCTACGAACGCCAGAATGCATAAAATTGACCTAAACGTCTCCTTTTCCTATTCTGAGTCGATTCTGCATGCTTTAAGTGTGTTTGGTGGCTCAGAACCATCAAAAAACGTTGAAATATAGTTCAAATTCAATAAAAATCGACAAAAATACAGTTTCTAGCTAAAATTTGATGGTTTCGTTGCACTTTCCGAGCCCGTTGGGTATCTGATTGGCTTAAAAGTACAAGAAAACACTTCAAAAGTGACGTTTCTGAAGAATTTTAACAGTTTTCTTGTATCTACGAACGCCAGAATGCATAAAATTGACCTAAACGTCTTCTTTTCCTATTCTGAGTCGATTCTGCATGCTTTAAGTGTGTTTGGTGGCTCAGAACCATCAAAAAACGTTGAAATATAGTTCAAATTCAATAAAAATCGACAAAAATACAGTTTCTAGCTAAAATTTGATGGTTTCGTTGCACTTTCCGAGCCCGTAGGGTATCTGATTGGCTTAAAAGTACAAGAAAACACTTCAAAAGTGACGTTTCTGAAGAATTTTAAGTTTTCTTGTATCTACGAACGCCAGAATGCATAAAATTGACCTAAACGTCTCCTTTTCCTATTCTGAGTCGATTCTGCATGCTTTAAGTGTGTTTGGTGGCTCAGAACCATCAAAAAACGTTAAAGTATAGTTCAAATTCAATAAAAATCGACAAAAATACAGTTTCTAGCTAAAATTTGATGGTTTCGTTGCACTTTCCGAGCCCGTAGGGTATCTGATTGGCTTAAAAGTACAAGAAAACACTTCAAAAGTGACGTTTCTGAAGAATTTTAACAGTTTTCTTGTATCTACGAACGCCAGAATGCATAAAATTGACCTAAACGTCTCCTTTTCCTATTCTGAGTCGATTCTGCATGCTTTAAGTGTGTTTGGTGGCTCAGAACCATCAAAAAACGTTGAAATATAGTTCAAATTCAATAAAAATCGACAAAAAACAGTTTCTAGCTAAAATTTGATGGTTTCGTTGCACTTTCCGAGCCCGTAGGGTATCTGATTGGCTTAAAAGTACAAGAAAACACTTCAAAAGTGACGTTTCTGAAGAATTTTAACAGTTTTCTTGTATCTACGAACGCCAGAATGCATAAAATTGACCTAAACGTCTCCTTTTCCTATTCTGAGTCGATTCTGCATGCTTTAAGTGTGTTTGGTGGCTCAGAACCATCAAAAAACGTTGAAATATAGTTCAAATTCAATAAAAATCGACAAAAATACAGTTTCTAGCTAAAATTTGATGGTTTCGTTGCACTTTCCGAGCCCGTAGGGTATCTGATTGGCTTAAAAGTACAAGAAAACACTTCAAAAGTGACGTTTCTGAAGAATTTTAACAGTTTTCTTGTATCTACGAACGCCAGAATGCATAAAATTGACCTAAACGTCTCCTTTTCCTATTCTGAGTCGATTCTGCATGCTTTAAGTGTGTTTGGTGGCTCAGAACCATCAAAAAACGTTGAAATATAGTTCAAATTCAATAAAAATCGACAAAAAACAGTTTCTAGCTAAAATTTGATGGTTTCGTTGCACTTTCCGAGCCCGTAGGGTATCTGATTGGCTTAAAAGTACAAGAAAACACTTCAAAAGTGACGTTTCTGAAGAATTTTAACAGTTTTCTTGTATCTACGAACGCCAGAATGCATAAAATTGACCTAAACGTCTCCTTTTCCTATTCTGAGTCGATTCTGCATGCTTTAAGTGTGTTTGGTGGCTCAGAACCATCAAAAAACGTTGAAATATAGTTCAAATTCAATAAAAATCGACAAAAATACAGTTTCTAGCTAAAATTTGATGGTTTCGTTGCACTTTCCGAGCCCGTAGGGTATCTGATTGGCTTAAAAGTACAAGAAAACACTTCAAAAGTGACGTTTCTGAAGAATTTTAACAGTTTTCTTGTATCTACGAACGCCAGAATGCATAAAATTGACCTAAACGTCTCCTTTTCCTATTCTGAGTCGATTCTGCATGCTTTAAGTGTGTTTGGTGGCTCAGAACCATCAAAAAACGTTGAAATATAGTTCAAATTCAATAAAAATCGACAAAAATACAGTTTCTAGCTAAAATTTGATGGTTTCGTTGCACTTTCCGAGCCCGTTGGGTATCTGATTGGCTTAAAAGTACAAGAAAACACTTCAAAAGTGACGTTTCTGAAGAATTTTAACAGTTTTCTTGTATCTACGAACGCCAGAATGCATAAAATTGACCTAAACGTCTTCTTTTCCTATTCTGAGTCGATTCTGCATGCTTTAAGTGTGTTTGGTGGCTCAGAACCATCAAAAAACGTTGAAATATAGTTCAAATTCAATAAAAATCGACAAAAATACAGTTTCTAGCTAAAATTTGATGGTTTCGTTGCACTTTCCGAGCCCGTAGGGTATCTGATTGGCTTAAAAGTACAAGAAAACACTTCAAAAGTGACGTTTCTGAAGAATTTTAAGTTTTCTTGTATCTACGAACGCCAGAATGCATAAAATTGACCTAAACGTCTCCTTTTCCTATTCTGAGTCGATTCTGCATGCTTTAAGTGTGTTTGGTGGCTCAGAACCATCAAAAAACGTTGAAATATAGTTCAAATTCAATAAAAATCGACAAAGATACAGTTTCTAGCTAAAATTTGATGGTTTCGTTGCACTTTCCGAGCCCGTAGGGTATCTGATTGGCTTAAAAGTACAAGAAAACACTTCAAAAGTGACGTTTCTGAAGAATTTTAACAGTTTTCTTGTATCTACGAACGCCAGAATGCATAAAATTGACCTAAACGTCTCCTTTTCCTATTCTGAGTCGATTCTGCATGCTTTAAGTGTGTTTGGTGGCTCAGAACCATCAAAAAACGTTGAAATATAGTTCAAATTCAATAAAAATCGACAAAAATACAGTTTCTAGCTAAAATTTGATGGTTTCGTTGCACTTTCCGAGCCCGTTGGGTATCTGATTGGCTTAAAAGTACAAGAAAACACTTCAAAAGTGACGTTTCTGAAGAATTTTAACAGTTTTCTTGTATCTACGAACGCCAGAATGCATAAAATTGACCTAAACGTCTCCTTTTCCTATTCTGAGTCGATTCTGCATGCTTTAAGTGTGTTTGGTGGCTCAGAACCATCAAAAAACGTTGAAATATAGTTCAAATTCAATAAAAATCGACAAAAATACAGTTTCTAGCTAAAATTTGATGGTTTCGTTGCACTTTCCGAGCCCGTAGGGTATCTGATTGGCTTAAAAGTACAAGAAAACACTTCAAAAGTGACGTTTCTGAAGAATTTTAACAGTTTTCTTGTATCTACGAACGCCAGAATGCATAAAATTGACCTAAACGTCTCCTTTTCCTATTCTGAGTCGATTCTGCATGCTTTAAGTGTGTTTGGTGGCTCAGAACCATCAAAAAACGTTGAAATATAGTTCAAATTCAATAAAAATCGACAAAAATACAGTTTCTAGCTAAAATTTGATGGTTTCGTTGCACTTTCCGAGCCCGTAGGGTATCTGATTGGCTTAAAAGTACAAGAAAACACTTCAAAAGTGACGTTTCTGAAGAATTTTAACAGTTTTCTTGTATCTACGAACGCCAGAATGCATAAAATTGACCTAAACGTTTCCTTTTCCTATTCTGAGTCGATTCTGCATGCTTTAAGTGTGTTTGGTGGCTCAGAACCATCAAAAAACGTTGAAATATAGTTCAAATTCAATAAAAATCGACAAAAATACAGTTTCTAGATAAAATTTGATGGTTTCGTTGCACTTTCCGAGCCCGTAGGGTATCTGATTGGCTTAAAAGTACAAGAAAACACTTCAAAAGTGACGTTTCTGAAGAATTTTAACAGTTTTCTTGTATCTACGAACGCCAGAATGCATAAAATTGACCTAAACGTCTCCTTTTCCTATTCTGAGTCGATTCTGCATGCTTTAAGTGTGTTTGGTGGCTCAGAACCATCAAAAAACGTTGAAATATAGTTCAAATTCAATAAAAATCGACAAAAATACAGTTTCTAGCTAAAATTTGATGGTTTCGTTGCACTTTCCGAGCCCGTTGGGTATCTGATTGGCTTAAAAGTACAAGAAAACATTTCAAAAGTGACGTTTCTGAAGAATTTTAACAGTTTTCTTGTATCTACGAACGCCAGAATGCATAAAATTGACCTAAACGTCTCCTTTTCCTATTCTGAGTCGATTCTGCATGCTTTAAGTGTGTTTGGTGGCTCAGAACCATCAAAAAACGTTGAAATATAGTTCAAATTCAATAAAAATCGACAAAAATACCGTTTCTAGCTAAAATTTGATGGTTTCGTTGCACTTTCCAAGCCCGTAGGGTATCTGATTGGCTTAAAAGTACAAGAAAACACTTCAAAAGTGACGTTTCTGAAGAATTTTAACAGTTTTCTTGTATCTACGAACGCCAGAATGCATAAAATTGACCTAAACGTCTCCTTTTCCTATTCTGAATCGATTCTGCATGCTTTAAGTGTGTTTGGTGGCTCAGAACCATCAAAAAACGTTGAAATATAGTTCAAATTCAATAAAAATCGACAAAAATACAGTTTCTAGCTAAAATTTGATGGTTTCGTTGCACTTTCCGAGCCCGTAGGGTATCTGATTGGCTTAAAAGTACAAGAAAACACTTCAAAAGTGACGTTTCTGAAGAATTTTAACAGTTTTCTTGTATCTACGAACGCCAGAATGCATAAAATTGACCTAAACGTCTCCTTTTCCTATTCTGAGTCGATTCTGCATGCTTTAAGTGTGTTTGGTGGCTCAGAACCATCAAAAAACGTTGAAATATAGTTCAAATTCAATAAAAATCGACAAAAATACAGTTTCTAGCTAAAATTTGATGGTTTCGTTGCACTTTCCGAGCCCGTAGGGTATCTGATTGGCTTAAAAGTACAAGAAAACACTTCAAAAGTGACGTTTCTGAAGAATTTTAACAGTTTTCTTGTATCTACGAACGCCAGAATGCATAAAATTGACCTAAACGTCTCCTTTTCCTATTCTGAATCGATTCTGCATGCTTTAAGTGTGTTTGGTGGCTCAGAACCATCAAAAAACGTTGAAATATAGTTCAAATTCAATAAAAATCGACAAAAATACAGTTTCTAGCTAAAATTTGATGGTTTCGTTGCACTTTCCGAGCCCGTAGGGTATCTGATTGGCTTAAAAGTACAAGAAAACACTTCAAAAGTGACGTTTCTGAAGAATTTTAACAGTTTTCTTGTATCTACGAACGCCAGAATGCATAAAATTGACCTAAACGTCTCCTTTTCCTATTCTGAGTCGATTCTGCATGCTTTAAGTGTGTTTGGTGGCTCAGAGCCATCAAAAAACGTTGAAATATAGTTCAAATTCAATAAAAATCGACAAAAATACAGTTTCTAGCTAAAATTTGATGGTTTCGTTGCACTTTCCGAGCCCGTAGGGTATCTGATTGGCTTAAAAGTACAAGAAAACACTTCAAAAGTGACGTTTCTGAAGAATTTTAACAGTTTTCTTGTATCTACGAACGCCAGAATGCATAAAATTGACCTAAACGTCTCCTTTTCCTATTCTGAGTCGATTCTGCATGCTTTAAGTGTGTTTGGTGGCTCAGAACCATCAAAAAACGTTGAAATATAGTTCAAATTCAATAAAAATCGACAAAAATACAGTTTCTAGCTAAAATTTGATGGTTTCGTTGCACTTTCCGAGCCCGTAGGGTATCTGATTGGCTTAAAAGTACAAGAAAACACTTCAAAAGTGACGTTTCTGAAGAATTTTAACAGTTTTCTTGTATCTACGAACGCCAGAATGCATAAAATTGACCTAAACGTCTCCTTTTCCTATTCTGAGTCGATTCTGCATGCTTTAAGTGTGTTTGGTGGCTCAGAACCATCAAAAAACGTTGAAATATAGTTCAAATTCAATAAAAATCGACAAAAATACAGTTTCTAGCTAAAATTTGATGGTTTCGTTGCACTTTCCGAGCCCGTAGGGTATCTGATTGGCTTAAAAGTACAAGAAAACACTTCAAAAGTGACGTTTCTGAAGAATTTTAAC
This sequence comes from Zophobas morio, assembly GCF_036711695.1. Taxonomy (NCBI): domain Eukaryota; kingdom Metazoa; phylum Arthropoda; class Insecta; order Coleoptera; family Tenebrionidae; genus Zophobas; species Zophobas morio. The sequence goes on from NW_026972302.1 coordinate 122,612, forward strand.
AGTTTTTTTGTATCTACGAACGCCAGAATGCATAAAATTGACCTAAACGTCTCCTTTTCCTATTCTGAGTCGATTCTGCATGCTTTAAGTGTGTTTGGTGGCTCAGAACCATCAAAAAACGTCGAAATATAGTTCAAATTCAATAAAAATCGACAAAAATACAGTTTCTAGCTAAAATTTGATGGTTTCGTTGCACTTTCCGAGCCCGTAGGGTATCTGATTGGCTTAAAAGTACAAGAAAACACTTCAAAAGTGACGTTTCTGAAGAATTTTAACAGTTTTCTTGTATCTACGAACGCCAGAATGCATAAAATTGACCTAAACGTCTCCTTTTCCTATTCTGAGTCGATTCTGCATGCTTTAAGTGTGTTTGGTGGCTCAGAACCATCAAAAAACGTTGAAATATAGTTCAAATTCAATAAAAATCGACAAAAATACAGTTTCTAGCTAAAATTTGATGGTTTCGTTGCACTTTCCGAGCCCGGAGGGTATCTGATTGGCTTAAAAGTACAAGAAAACACTTCAAAAGTGACGTTTATGAAGAATTTTAACAGTTTTCTTGTATCTACGAACGCCAGAATGCATAAAATTGACCTAAACGTCTCCTTTTCCTATTCTGAGTCGATTCTGCATGCTTTAAGTGTGTTTGGTGGCTCAGAACCATCAAAAAACGTTGAAAGATAGTTCAAATTCAATAAAAATCGACAAAAATACAGTTTCTAGCTAAAATTTGATGGTTTCGTTGCACTTTCCGAGCCCGTAGGGTATCTGATTGGCTTAAAAGTACAAGAAAACACTTCAAAAGTGACGTTTCTGAAGAATTTTAACAGTTTTCTTGTATCTACAAACGCCAGAATGCATAAAATTGACCTAAACGTCTCCTTTTCCTATTCTGAGTCGATTCTGCATGCTTTAAGTGTGTTTGGTGGCTCAGAACCATCAAAAAACGTTGAAATATAGTTCAAATTCAATAAAAATCGACAAAAATACAGTTTCTAGCTAAAATTTGATGGTTTCGTTGCACTTTCCGAGCCCGTAGGGTATCTGATTGGCTTAAAAGTACAAGAAAACACTTCAAAAGTGACGTTTCTGAAGAATTTTAACAGTTTTCTTATATCTACGAACGCCAGAATGCATAAAATTGACCTAAACGTCTCCTTTTCCTATTCTGAGTCGATTCTGCATGCTTTAAGTGTGTTTGGTGGCTCAGAACCATCAAAAAACGTTGAAATATAGTTCAAATTCAATAAAAATCGACAAAAATACAGTTTCTAGCTAAAATTTGATGGTTTCGTTGCACTTTCCGAGCCCGTTGTGTATCTGATTGGCTTAAAAGTACAAGAAAACACTTCAAAAGTGACGTTTCTGAAGAATTTTAACAGTTTTCTTGTATCTACGAACGCCAGTATGCATAAAATTGACCTAAACGTCTCCTTTTCCTATTCTGAGTCGATTCTGCATGCTTTAAGTGTGTTTGGTGGCTCAGAACCATCAAAAAACGTTGAAATATAGTTCAAATTCAATAAAAATCGACAAAAATACAGTTTCTAGCTAAAATTTGATGGTTTCGTTGCACTTTCCGAGCCCGTAGGGTATCTGATTGGCTTAAAAGTACAAGAAAACACTTCAAAAGTGACGTTTCTGAAGAATTTTAACAGTTTTCTTGTATCTACGAACGCCAGAATGCATAAAATTGACCTAAACGTCTCCTTTTCCTATTCTGAGTCGATTCTGCATGCTTTAAGTGTGTTTGGTGGCTCAGAACCATCAAAAAACGTTGAAATATAGTTCAAATTCAATAAAAATCGACAAAAATACAGTTTCTAGCTAAAATTTGATGGTTTCGTTGCACTTTCCGAGCCCGTAGGGTATCTGATTGGCTTAAAAGTACAAGAAAACACTTCAAAAGTGACGTTTCTGAAGAATTTTAACAGTTTTCTTGTATCTACGAACGCCAGAATGCATAAAATTGACCTAAACGTCTCCTTTTCCTATTCTGAATCGATTCTGCATGCTTTAAGTGTGTTTGGTGGCTCAGAACCATCAAAAAACGTTGAAATATAGTTCAAATTCAATAAAAATCGACAAAAATACAGTTTCTAGCTAAAATTTGATGGTTTCGTTGCACTTTCCGAGCCCGTAGGGTATCTGATTGGCTTAAAAGTACAAGAAAACACTTCAAAAGTGACGTTTCTGAAGAATTTTAACAGTTTTCTTGTATCTACGAACGCCAGAATGCATAAAATTGACCTAAACGTCTCCTTTTCCTATTCTGAGTCGATTCTGCATGCTTTAAGTGTGTTTGGTGGCTCAGAACCATCAAAAAACGTTGAAATATAGTTCAAATTCAATAAAAATCGACAAAAATACAGTTTCTAGCTAAAATTTGATGGTTTCGTTGCACTTTCCGAGCCCGTAGGGTATCTGATTGGCTTAAAAGTACAAGAAAACACTACAAAAGTGACGTTTCTGAAGAATTTTAACAGTTTTCTTGTATCTACGAACGCCAGAATGCATAAAATTGACCTAAACGTCTCCTTTTCCTATTCTGAGTCGATTCTGCATGCTTTAAGTGTGTTTGGTGGCTCAGAACCATCAAAAAACGTTGAAATATAGTTCAAATTCAATAAAAATCGACAAAAATACAGTTTCTAGCTAAAATTTGATGGTTTCGTTGCACTTTCCGAGCCCGTAGGGTATCTGATTGGCTTAAAAGTACAAGAAAACACTTCAAAAGTGACGTTTCTGAAGAATTTTAACAGTTTTCTTGTATCTACGAACGCCAGAATGCATAAAATTGACCTAAACGTCTCCTTTTCCTATTCTGAGTCGATTCTGCATGCTTTAAGTGTGTTTGGTGGCTCAGAACCATCAAAAAACGTTGAAATATAGCTCAAATTCAATAAAAATCGACAAAAATACAGTTTCTAGCTAAAATTTGATGGTTTCGTTGCACTTTCCGAGCCCGTAGGGTATCTGATTGGCTTAAAAGTACAAGAAAACACTTCAAAAGTGACGTTTCTGAAGAATTTTAACAGTTTTCTTGTATCTACGAACGCCAGAATGCATAAAATTGACCTAAACGTCTCCTTTTCCTATTCTGAGTCGATTCTGCATGCTTTAAGTGTGTTTGGTGGCTCAGAACCATCAAAAAACGTTGAAATATAGTTCAAATTCAATAAAAATCGACAAAAATACAGTTTCTAGCTAAAATTTGATGGTTTCGTTGCACTTTCCGAGCCCGGAGGGTATCTGATTGGCTTAAAAGTACAAGAAAACACTTCAAAAGTGACGTTTATGAAGAATTTTAACAGTTTTCTTGTATCTACGAACGCCAGAATGCATAAAATTGACCTAAACGTCTCCTTTTCCTATTCTGAGTCGATTCTGCATGCTTTAAGTGTGTTTGGTGGCTCAGAACCATCAAAAAACGTTGAAAGATAGTTCAAATTCAATAAAAATCGACAAAAATACAGTTTCTAGCTAAAATTTGATGGTTTCGTTGCACTTTCCGAGCCCGTAGGGTATCTGATTGGCTTAAAAGTACAAGAAAACACTTCAAAAGTGACGTTTCTGAAGAATTTTAACAGTTTTCTTGTATCTACAAACGCCAGAATGCATAAAATTGACCTAAACGTCTCCTTTTCCTATTCTGAGTCGATTCTGCATGCTTTAAGTGTGTTTGGTGGCTCAGAACCATCAAAAAACGTTGAAATATAGTTCAAATTCAATAAAAATCGACAAAAATACAGTTTCTAGCTAAAATTTGATGGTTTCGTTGCACTTTCCGAGCCCGTAGGGTATCTGATTGGCTTAAAAGTACAAGAAAACACTTCAAAAGTGACGTTTCTGAAGAATTTTAACAGTTTTCTTATATCTACGAACGCCAGAATGCATAAAATTGACCTAAACGTCTCCTTTTCCTATTCTGAGTCGATTCTGCATGCTTTAAGTGTGTTTGGTGGCTCAGAACCATCAAAAAACGTTGAAATATAGTTCAAATTCAATAAAAATCGACAAAAATACAGTTTCTAGCTAAAATTTGATGGTTTCGTTGCACTTTCCGAGCCCGTAGGGTATCTGATTGGCTTAAAAGTACAAGAAAACACTTCAAAAGTGACGTTTCTGAAGAATTTTAACAGTTTTCTTGTATCTACGAACGCCAGAATGCATAAAATTGACCTAAACGTCTCCTTTTCCTATTCTGAGTCGATTCTGCATGCTTTAAGTGTGTTTGGTGGCTCAGAACCATCAAAAAACGTTGAAATATAGTTCAAATTCAATAAAAATCGACAAAAATACAGTTTCTAGCTAAAATTTGATGGTTTCGTTGCACTTTCCGAGCCCGCAGGGTATCTGATTGGCTTAAAAGTACAAGAAAACACTTCAAAAGTGACGTTTCTGAAGAATTTTAACAGTTTTCTTGTATCTACCAACGCCAGAATGCATAAAATTGACCTAAACGTCTCCTTTTCCTATTCTGAGTCGATTCTGCATGCTTTAAGTGTGTTTGGTGGCTCAGAACCATCAAAAAACGTTGAAATATAGTTCAAATTCAATAAAAATCGACAAAAATACAGTTTCTAGCTAAAATTTGATGGTTTCGTTGCACTTTCCGAGCCCGTAGGGTATCTGATTGGCTTAACAGTACAAGAAAACACTTCAAAAGTGACGTTTCTGAAGAATTTTAACAGTTTTCTTGTATCTACGAACGCCAGAATGCATAAAATTGACCTAAACATCTCCTTTTCCTATTCTGAGTCGATTCTGCATGCTTTAAGTGTGTTTGGTGGCTCAGAACCATCAAAAAACGTTGAAATATAGTTCAAATTCAATAAAAATCGACAAAAATACAGTTTCTAGCTAAAATTTGATGGTTTCGTTGCACTTTCCGAGCCCGTAGGGTATCTGATTGGCTTAAAAGTACAAGAAAACACTTCAAAAGTGACGTTTCTGAAGAATTTTAACAGTTTTCTTGTATCTACGAACGCCAGAATGCATAAAATTGACCTAAACGTCTCCTTTTCCTATTCTGAGTCGATTCTGCATGCTTTAAGTGTGTTTGGTGGCTCAGAACCATCAAAAAACTTTGAAATATAGTTCAAATTCAATAAAAATCGACAAAAATACAGTTTCTAGCTAAAATTTGATGGTTTCGTTGCACTTTCCGAGCCCGTAGGGTATCTGATTGGCTTAAAAGTACAAGAAAACACTTCAAAAGTGACGTTTCTGAAGAATTTTAACAGTTTTCTTGTATCTACGAACGCCAGAATGCATAAAATTGACCTAAACGTCTCCTTTTCCTATTCTGAGTCGATTCTGCATGCTTTAAGTGTGTTTGGTGGCTCAGAACCATCGAAAAACGTTGAAATATAGTTCAAATTCAATAAAAATCGACAAAAATACAGTTTCTAGCTAAAATTTGATGGTTTCGTTGCACTTTCCGAGCCCGTAGGGTATCTGATTGGCTTAAAAGTCCAAGAAAACACTTCAAAAGTGACGTTTCTGAAGAATTTTAACAGTTTTCTTGTATCTACGAACGCCAGAATGCATAAAATTGACCTAAACGTCTCCTTTTCCTATTCTGAGTCGATTCTGCATGCTTTAAGTGTGTTTGGTGGCTCAGAACCATCAAAAAACGTTGAAATATAGTTCAAATTCAATAAAAATCGACAAAAATACAGTTTCTAGCTAAAATTTGATGGTTTCGTTGCACTTTCCGAGCCCGCAGGGTATCTGATTGGCTTAAAAGTACAAGAAAACACTTCAAAAGTGACGTTTCTGAAGAATTTTAACAGTTTTCTTGTATCTACGAACGCCAGAATGCATAAAATTGACCTAAAATTCTCCTTTTCCTATTCTGAGTCGATTCTGCATGCTTTAAGTGTGTTTGGTGGCTCAGAACCATCAAAAAACGTTGAAATATAGTTCAAATTCAATAAAAATCGACAAAAATACAGTTTCTAGCTAAAATTTGATGGTTTCGTTGCACTTTCCGAGCCCGTAGGGTATCTGATTGGCTTAACAGTACAAGAAAACACTTCAAAAGTGACGTTTCTGAAGAATTTTAACAGTTTTCTTGTATCTACGAACGCCAGAATGCATAAAATTGACCTAAACATCTCCTTTTCCTATTCTGAGTCGATTCTGCATGCTTTAAGTGTGTTTGGTGGCTCAGAACCATCAAAAAACGTTGAAATATAGTTCAAATTCAATAAAAATCGACAAAAATACAGTTTCTAGCTAAAATTTGATGGTTTCGTTGCACTTTCCGAGCCCGTAGGGTATCTGATTGGCTTAAAAGTACAAGAAAACACTTCAAAAGTGACGTTTCTGAAGAATTTTAACAGTTTTCTTGTATCTACGAACGCCAGAATGCATAAAATTGACCTAAACGTCTCCTTTTCCTATTCTGAGTCGATTCTGCATGCTTTAAGTGTGTTTGGTGGCTCAGAACCATCAAAAAACTTTGAAATATAGTTCAAATTCAATAAAAATCGACAAAAATACAGTTTCTAGCTAAAATTTGATGGTTTCGTTGCACTTTCCGAGCCCGTAGGGTATCTGATTGGCTTAAAAGTACAAGAAAACACTTCAAAAGTGACGTTTCTGAAGAATTTTAACAGTTTTCTTGTATCTACGAACGCCAGAATGCATAAAATTGACCTAAACGTCTCCTTTTCCTATTCTGAGTCGATTCTGCATGCTTTAAGTGTGTTTGGTGGCTCAGAACCATCAAAAAACGTTGAAATATAGTTCAAATTCAATAAAAATCGACAAAAATACAGTTTCTAGCTAAAATTTGATGGTTTCGTTGCACTTTCCGAGCCCGTAGGGTATCTGATTGGCTTAAAAGTACAAGAAAACACTTCAAAAGTGACGTTTCTGAAGAATTTTAACAGTTTTCTTGTATCTACGAACGCCAGAATGCATAAAATTGACCTAAACGTCTCCTTTTCCTATTCTGAGTCGATTCTGCATGCTTTAAGTGTGTTTGGTGGCTCAGAACCATCAAAAAACGTTGAAATATAGTTCAAATTCAATAAAAATCGACAAAAATACAGTTTCTAGCTAAAATTTGATGGTTTCGTTGCACTTTCCGAGCCCGTAGGGTATCTGATTGGCTTAAAAGTACAAGAAAACACTTCAAAAGTGACGTTTCTGAAGAATTTTAACAGTTTTCTTGTATCTACGAACGCCAGAATGCATAAAATTGACCTAAACGTCTCCTTTTCCTATTCTGAGTCGATTCTGCATGCTTTAAGTGTGTTTGGTGGCTCAGAACCATCAAAAAACGTTGAAATATAGTTCAAATTCAATAAAAATCGACAAAAATACAGTTTCTAGCTAAAATTTGATGGTTTCGTTGCACTTTCCGAGCCCGTAGGGTATCTGATTGGCTTAAAAGTACAAGAAAACACTTCAAAAGTGACGTTTTTGAAGAATTTTAACAGTTTTCTTGTATCTACGAACGCCAGAATGCATAAAATTGACCTAAACGTCTCCTTTTCCTATTCTGAGTCGATTCTGCATGCTTTAAGTGTGTTTGGTGGCTCAGAACCATCAAAAAACGTTGAAATATAGTTCAAATTCAATAAAAATCGACAAAAATACAGTTTCTAGCTAAAATTTGATGGTTTCGTTGCACTTTCCGAGCCCGTAGGGTATCTGATTGGCTTAAAAGTACAAGAAAACACTTCAGAAGTGACGTTTCTGAAGAATTTTAACAGTTTTCTTGTATCTACGAACGCCAGAATGCATAAAATTGACCTAAACGTCTCCTTTTGCTATTCTGAGTCGATTCTGCATGCTTTAAGTGTGTTTGGTGGCTCAGAACCATCAAAAAACGTTGAAATATAGTTCAAATTCAATAAAAATCGACAAAAATACAGTTTCTAGCTAAAATTTGATGGTTTGGTTGCACTTTCCGAGCCCGTAGGGTATCTGATTGGCTTAAAAGTACAAGAAAACACTTCAAAAGTGACGTTTCTGAAGAATTTTAACAGTTTTCTTGTATCTACGAACGCCAGAATGCATAAAATTGACCTAAACGTCTCCTTTTCCTATTCTGAGTCGATTCTGCATGCTTTAAGTGTGTTTGGTGGCTCAGAACCATCAAAAAACGTTGAAATATAGTTCAAATTCAATAAAAATCGACAAAAATACAGTTTCTAGCTAAAATTTGATGGTTTCGTTGCACTTTCCGAGCCCGTAGGGTATCTGATTGGCTTAAAAGTACATGAAAACACTTCAAAAGTGACGTTTCTGAAGAATTTTAACAGTTTTCTTGTATCTACGAACGCCAGAATGCATAAAATTGACCTAAACGTCTCCTTTTCCTATTCTGAGTCGATTCTGCATGCTTTAAGTGTGTTTGGTGGCTCAGAACCATCAAAAAACGTTGAAATATAGTTCAAATTCAATAAAAATCGACAAAAATACAGTTTCTAGCTAAAATTTGATGGTTTCGTTGCACTTTCCGAGCCCGTAGGGTATCTGATTGGCTTAAAAGTACAAGAAAACACTTCAAAAGTGACGTTTCTGAAGAATTTTAACAGTTTTCTTGTATCTACGAACGCCAGAATGCATAAAATTGACCTAAACGTCTCCTTTTCCTATTCTGAGTCGATTCTGCATGCTTTAAGTGTGTTTGGTGGCTCAGAACCATCAAAAAACGTTGAAATATAGTTCAAATTCAATAAAAATCGACAAAAATACAGTTTCTAGCTAAAATTTGATGGTTTCGTTGCACTTTCCGAGCCCGTAGGGTATCTGATTGGCTTAAAAGTACAAGAAAACACTTCAAAAGTGACGTTTCTGAAGAATTTTAACAGTTTTCTTGTATCTACGAACGCCAGAATGCATAAATTTGACCTAAACGTCTCCTTTTCCTATTCTGAGTCGATTCTGCATGCTTTAAGTGTGTTTGGTGGCTCAGAACCATCAAAAAACGTTGAAATATAGCTCAAATTCAATAAAAATCGACAAAAATACAGTTTCTAGCTAAAATTTGATGGTTTCGTTGCACTTTCCGAGCCCGTAGGGTATCTGATTGGCTTAAAAGTACAAGAAAACACTTCAAAAGTGACGTTTCTGAAGAATTTTAACAGTTTTCTTGTGTCTACGAACGCCAGAATGCATAAAATTGACCTAAACGTCTCCTTTTCCTATTCTGAGTCGATTCTGCATGCTTTAAGTGTGTTTGGTGGCTCAGAACCATCAAAAAACGTTGAAATATAGTTCAAATTCAATAAAAATCGACAAAAATACAGTTTCTAGCTAAAATTTGATGGTTTCGTTGCACTTTCCGAGCCCGTAGGGTATCTGATTGGCTTAAAAGTACAAGAAAACACTTCAAAAGTGACGTTTCTGAAGAATTTTAACAGTTTTCTTGTATCTACGAACGCCAGAATGCATAAAATTGACCTAAACGTCTCCTTTTCCTATTCTGAGTCGATTCTGCATGCTTTAAGTGTGTTTGGTGGCTCAGAACCATCAAAAAACGTTGAAATATAGTTCAAATTCAATAAAAATCGACAAAAATACAGTTTCTAGCTAAAATTTGATGGTTTCGTTGCACTTTCCGAGCCCGTAGGGTATCTGAAACTGTATTTTTGTCGATTTTTATTGAATTTGAACTATATTTCAACGTTTTTTGATGGTTCTGAGCCACCAAACACACTTAAAGCATGCAGAATCGACTCAGAATAGGAAAAGGAGACGTTTAGGTCAATTTTATGCATTCTGGCGTTCGTAGATACAAGAAAACTGTTAAAATTCTTCAGAAACGTCACTTTTGAAGTGTTTTCTTGTACTTTTAAGCCAATCAGATACCCTCCGGGCTCGGAAAGTGCAACGAAACCATCAAATTTTAGCTAGAAACTGTATTTTTGTCGATTTTTATTGAATTTGAACTATATTTCAACGTTTTTTGATGGTTCTGAGCCACCAAACACACTTAAAGCATGCAGAATCGACTCAGAATAGGAAAAGGAGACGTTTAGGTCAATTTTATGCATTCTGGCGTTCGTAGATACAAGAAAACTGTTAAAATTCTTCAGAAACGTCACTTTTGAAGTGTTTTCTTGTACTTTTAAGCCAATCAGATACCCTACGGGCTCGGAAAGTGCAACGAAACCATCAAATTTTAGCTAGAAACTGTATTATTGTCGATTTTTATTGAATTTGAACTATATTTCAACGTTTTTTGATGGTTCTGAGCCACCAAACACACTTAAAGCATGCAGAATCGACTCAGAATAGGAAAAGGAGACGTTTAGGTCAATTTTATGCATTCTGGCGTTCGTAGATACAAGAAAACTGTTAAAATTCTTCAGAAACGTCACTTTTGAAGTGTTTTCTTGTACTTTTAAGCCAATCAGATACCCTACGGGCTCGGAAAGTGCAACGAAACCATCAAATTTTAGCTAGAAACTGTATTTTTGTCGATTTCTATTGAATTTGAACTATATTTCAACGTTTTTTGATGGTTCTGAGCCACCAAACACACTTAAAGCATGCAGAATCGACTCAGAATAGGAAAAGGAGACGTTTAGGTCAATTTTATGCATTCTGGCGTTCGTAGATACAAGAAAACTGTTAAAATTCTTCAGAAACGTCACTTTTGAAGTGTTTTCTTGTACTTTTAAGCCAATCAGATACCCTACGGGCTCGGAAAGTGCAACGAAACCATCAAATTTTAGCTAGAAACTGTATTTTTGTCGATTTTTATTGAATTTGAACTATATTTCAACGTTTTTTGATGGTTCTGAGCCACCAAACACTCTTAAAGCATGCAGAATCGACATCGACTCAGAATAGGAAAAGGAGACGTTTAGGTCAATTTTATGCATTCTGGCGTTCGTAGATACAAGAAAACTGTTAAAATTCTTCAGAAACGTCACTTTTGAAGTGTTTTCTTGTACTTTTAAGCCAATCAGATACCCTACGGGCTCGGAAAGTGCAACGAAACCATCAAATTTTAGCTAGAAACTGTATTTTTGTCGATTTTTATTGAATTTGAACTATATTTCAACGTTTTTTGATGGTTCTGAGCCACCAAACACACTTAAAGCATGCAGAATCGACTCAGAATAGGAAAAGGAGACGTTTAGGTCAATTTTATGCATTCTGGCGTTCGTAGATACAAGAAAACTGTTAAAATTCTTCAGAAACGTCACTTTTGAAGTGTTTTCTTGTACTTTTAAGCCAATCAGATTCCCAACGGGCTCGGAAAGTGCAACGAAACCATCAAATTTTAGCTAGAAACTGTATTTTTGTCGATTTTTATTGAATTTGAACTATATTTCAACGTTTTTTGATGGTTCTGAGCCACCAAACACACTTAAAGCATGCAGAATCGATTCAGAATAGGAAAAGGAGACGTTTAGGTCAATTTTATGCATTCTGGCGTTCGTAGATACAAGAAAACTGTTAAAATTCTTCAGAAACGTCACTTTTGAAGTGTTTTCTTGTACTTTTAAGCCAATCAGATACCCTACGGGCTCGGAAAGTGCAACGAAACCATCAAATTTTAGCTAGAAACTGTATTTTTGTCGATTTTTATTGAATTTGAACTATATTTCAACGTTTTTTGATGGTTCTGAGCCACCAAACACACTTAAAGCATGCAGAATCGACTCAGAATAGGAAAAGGAGACGTTTAGGTCAATTTTATGCATTCTGGCGTTCGTAGATACAAGAAAACTGTTAAAATTCTTCAGAAACGTCACTTTTGAGTGTTTTCTTGTACTTTTAAGCCAATCAGATACCCTACGGGCTCGGAAAGTGCAACGAAACCATCAAATTTTAGCTAGAAACTGTATTTTTGTCGATTTTTATTGAATTTGAACTATATTTCAACGTTTTTTGATGGTTCTGAGCCACCAAACACACTTAAAGCATGCAGAATCGACTCAGAATAGGAAAAGGAGACGTTTAGGTCAATTTTATGCATTCTGGCGTTCGTAGATACAAGAAAACTGTTAAAATTCTTCAGAAACGTCACTTTTGAAGTGTTTTCTTGTACTTTTAAGCCAATCAGATACCCAACGGGCTCGGAAAGTGCAACGAAACCATCAAATTTTAGCTAGAAACTGTATTTTTGTCGATTTTTATTGAATTTGAACTATATTTCAACGTTTTTTGATGGTTCTGAGCCACCAAACACACTTAAAGCATGCAGAATCGACTCAGAATAGGAAAAGGAGACGTTTAGGTCAATTTTATGCATTCTGGCGTTCGTAGATACAAGAAAACTGTTAAAATTCTTCAGAAACGTCACTTTTGAAGTGTTTTCTTGTACTTTTAAGCCAATCAGATACCCTACGGGCTCGGAAAGTGCAACGAAACCATCAAATTTTAGCTAGAAACTGTATTTTTGTCGATTTTTATTGAATTTGAACTATATTTCAACGTTTTTTGATGGTTCTGAGCCACCAAACACACTTAAAGCATGCAGAATCGACTCAGAATAGGAAAAGGAGATGTTTAGGTCAATTTTATGCATTCTGGCGTTCGTAGATACAAGAAAACTGTTAAAATTCTTCAGAAACGTCACTTTTGAAGTGTTTTCTTGTACTTTTAAGCCAATCAGATACCCTACGGGCTCGGAAAGTGCAACGAAACCATCAAATTTTAGCTAGAAACTGTATTTTTGTCGATTTTTATTGAATTTGAACTATATTTCAACGTTTTTTGATGGTTCTGAGCCACCAAACACACTTAAAGCATGCAGAATCGACTCAGAATAGGAAAAGGAGACGTTTAGGTCAATTTTATGCATTCTGGCGTTCGTAGATACAAGAAAACTGTTAAAATTCTTCAGAAACGTCACTTTTGAAGTGTTTTCTTGTACTTTTAAGCCAATCAGATACCCTACGGGCTCGGAAAGTGCAACGAAACCATCAAATTTTAGCTAGAAACTGTATTTTTGTCGATTTTTATTGAATTTGAACTATATTTCAACGTTTTTTGATGGTTCTGAGCCACCAAACACACTTAAAGCATGCAGAATCGACTCAGAATAGGAAAAGGAGACGTTTAGGTCAATTTTATGCATTCTGGCGTTCGTAGATACAAGAAAACTGTTAAAATTCTTCAGAAACGTCACTTTTGAAGTGTTTTCTTGTACTTTTAAGCCAATCAGATACCCTACGGGCTCGGAAAGTGCAACGAAACCATCAAATTTTAGCTAGAAACTGTATTTTTGTCGATTTTTATTGAATTTGAACTATATTTCAACGTTTTTTGATGGTTCTGAGCCACCAAACACACTTAAAGCATGCAGAATCGACTCAGAATAGGAAAAGGAGACGTTTAGGTCAATTTTATGCATTCTGGCGTTCGTAGATACAAGAAAACTGTTAAAATTCTTCAGAAACGTCACTTTTGAAGTGTTTTCTTGTACTTTTAAGCCAATCAGATACCCTACGGGCTCGGAAAGTGCAACGAAACCATCAAATTTTAGCTAGAAACTGTATTTTTGTCGATTTTTATTGAATTTGAACTATATTTCAACGTTTTTTGATGGTTCTGAGCCACCAAACACACTTAAAGCATGCAGAATCGACTCAGAATAGGAAAAGGAGACGTTTAGGTCAATTTTATGCATTCTGGCGTTCGTAGATACAAGAAAACTGTTAAAATTCTTCAGAAACGTCACTTTTGAAGTGTTTTCTTATACTTTTAAGCCAATCAGATACCCTACGGGCTCGGAAAGTGCAACGAAACCATCAAATTTTAGCTAGAAACTGTATTTTTGTCGATTTTTATTGAATTTGAACTATATTTCAACGTTTTTTGATGGTTCTGAGCCACCAAACACACTTAAAGCATGCAGAATCGACTCAGAATAGGAAAAGGAGATGTTTAGGTCAATTTTATGCATTCTGGCGTTCGTAGATACAAGAAAACTGTTAAAATTCTTCAGAAACGTCACTTTTGAAGTGTTTTCTTGTACTTTTAAGCCAATCAGATACCCTATGGGCTCGGAAAGTGCAACGAAACCATCAAATTTTAGCTAGAAACTGTATTTTTGTCGATTTTTATTGAATTTGAACTATATTTCAACGTTTTTTGATGGTTCTGAGCCACCAAACACACTTAAAGCATGCAGAATCGACTCAGAATAGGAAAAGGAGACGTTTAGGTCAATTTTATGCATTCTGGCGTTCGTAGATACAAGAAAACTGTTAAAATTCTTCAGAAACGTCACTTTTGAAGTGTTTTCTTGTACTTTTAAGCCAATCAGATACCCTACGGGCTCGGAAAGTGCAACGAAACCATCAAATTTTAGCTAGAAACTGTATTTTTGTCGATTTTTATTGAATTTGAACTATATTTCAACGTTTTTTGATGGTTCTGAGCCACCAAACACACTTAAAGCATGCAGAATCGACTCAGAATAGGAAAAGGAGACGTTTAGGTCAAATTTATGCATTCTGGCGTTCGTAGATACAAGAAAACTGTTAAAATTCTTCAGAAACGTCACTTTTGAAGTGTTTTCTTGTACTTTTAAGCCAATCAGATACCCTACGGGCTCGGAAAGTGCAACGAAACCATCAAATTTTAGCTAGAAACTGTATTTTTGTCGATTTTTATTGAATTTGAACTATATTTCAACGTTTTTTGATGGTTCTGAGCCACCAAACACACTTAAAGCATGCAGAATCGACTCAGAATAGGAAAAGGAGACGTTTAGGTCAATTTTATGCATTCTGGCGTTCGTAGATACAAGAAAACTGTTAAAATTCTTCAGAAACGTCACTTTTGAAGTGTTTTCTTGTACTTTTAAGCCAATCAGATTCCCTACGGGCTCGGAAAGTGCAACGAAACCATCAAATTTTAGCTAGAAACTGTATTTTTGTCGATTTTTATTGAATTTGAACTATATTTCAACGTTTTTTGATGGTTCTGAGCCACCAAACACACTTAAAGCATGCAGAATCGACTCAGAATAGGAAAAGGAGACGTTTAGGTCAATTTTATGCATTCTGGCGTTCGTAGATACAAGAAAACTGTTAAAATTCTTCAGAAACGTCACTTTTGAAGTGTTTTCTTGTACTTTTAAGCCAATCAGATACCCAACGGGCTCGGAAAGTGCAACGAAACCATCAAATTTTAGCTAGAAACTGTATTTTTGTCGATTTTTATTGAATTTGAACTATATTTCAACGTTTTTTGATGGTTCTGAGCCACCAAACACACTTAAAGCATGCAGAATCGACTCAGAATAGGAAAAGGAGACGTTTAGGTCAATTTTATGCATTCTGGCGTTCGTAGATACAAGAAAACTGTTAAAATTCTTCAGAAACGTCACTTTTGAAGTGTTTTCTTGTACTTTTAAGCCAATCAGATACCCTACGAGCTCGGAAAGTGCAACGAAACCATCAAATTTTGGCTAGAAACTGTATTTTTGTCGATTTTTATTGAATTTGAACTATATTTCAACGTTTTTTGATGGTTCTGAGCCACCAAACACACTTAAAGCATGCAGAATCGACTCAGAATAGGAAAAGGAGACGTTTAGGTCAATTTTATGCATTCTGGCGTTCGTAGATACAAGAAAACTGTTAAAATTCTTCAGAAACGTCACTTTTGAAGTGTTTTCTTGTACTTTTAAGCCAATCAGATACCCTACGGGCTCGGAAAGTGCAACGAAACCATCAAATTTTAGCTAGAAACTGTATTTTTGTCGATTTTTATTGAATTTGAACTATATTTCAACGTTTTTTGATGGTTCTGAGCCACGAAACACACTTAAAGCATGCAGAATCGACTCAGAATAGGAAAAGGAGACGTTTAGGTCAATTTTATGCATTCTGGCGTTCGTAGATACAAGAAAACTGTTAAAATTCTTCAGAAACGTCACTTTTGAAGTGTTTTCTTGTACTTTTAAGCCAATCAGATACCCTACGGGCTCGGAAAGTGCAACGAAACCATCAAGTTTTAGCTAGAAACTGTATTTTTGTCGATTTTTATTGAATTTGAACTATATTTCAACGTTTTTTTGATGGTTCTGAGCCACCAAACACACTTAAAGCATGCAGAATCGACTCAGAATAGGAAAAGGAGACGTTTAGGTCAATTTTATGCATTCTGGCGTTCGTAGATACAAGAAAACTGTTAAAATTCTTCAGAAACGTCACTTTTGAAGTGTTTTCTTGTACTTTTAAGCCAATCAGATACCCTACGGGCTCGGAAAGTGCAACGAAACCATCAAATTTTAGCTAGAAACTGTATTTTTGTCGATTTTTATTGAATTTGAACTATAATTCAACGTTTTTTGATGGTTCCGAGCCACCAAACACACTTAAAGCATGCAGAATCGACTCAGAATAGGAAAAGGAGAAGTTTAGGTCAATTTTATGCATTCTGGCGTTCGTAGATACAAGAAAACTGTTAAAATTCTTCAGAAACGTCACTTTTGAAGTGTTTTCTTGTACTTTTAAGCCAATCAGATACCCTACGGGCTCGGAAAGTGCAACGAAACCATCAAATTTTAGCTAGAAACTGTATTTTTGTCGATTTTTATTGAATTTGAACTATATTTCAACGTTTTTTGATGATTCTGAGCCACCAAACACACTTAAAGCATGCAGAATCGACTCAGAATAGGAAAAGGAGACGTTTAGGTCAATTTTATGCATTCTGGCGTTCGTAGATACAAGAAAACTGTTAAAATTCTTCAGAAACGTCACTTTTGAAGTGTTTTCTTGTACTTTTAAGCCAATCAGATACCCTACGGGCTCGGAAAGTGCAACGAAACCATCAAATTTTAGCTAGAAACTGTATTTTTGTCGATTTTTATTGAATTTGAACTATATTTCAACGTTTTTTGATGGTTCTGAGTCACCAAACACACTTAAAGCATGCAGAATCGACTCAGAATAGGAAAAGGAGACGTTTAGGTCAATTTTATGCATTCTGGCGTTCGTAGATACAAGAAAACTGTTAAAATTCTTCAGAAACGTCACTTTTGAAGTGTTTTCTTGTACTTTTAAGCCAATCAGATACCCTACGGGCTCGGAAAGTGCAACGAAACCATCAAATTTTAGCTAGAAACTGTATTTTTGTCGATTTTTATTGAATTTGAACTATATTTCAACGTTTTTTGATGGTTCTGAGCCACCAAACACACTTAAAGCATGCAGAATCGACTCAGAATAGGAAAAGGAGACGTTTAGGTCAATTTTATGCATTCTGGCGTTCGTAGATACAAGAAAACTGTTAAAATTCTTCAGAAACGTCACTTTTGAAGTGTTTTCTTGTACTTTTAAGCCAATCAGATACCCTACGGGCTCGGAAAGTGCAACGAAACCATCAAATTTTAGCTAGAAACTGTATTTTTGTCGATTTTTATTGAATTTGAACTATATTTCAACGTTTTTTGATGGTTCTGAGTCACCAAACACACTTAAAGCATGCAGAATCGACTCAGAATAGGAAAAGGAGACGTTTAGGTCAATTTTATGCATTCTGGCGTTCGTAGATACAAGAAAACTGTTAAAATTCTTCAGAAACGTCACTTTTGAAGTGTTTTCTTGTACTTTTAAGCCAATCAGATATCCTACGGGCTCGGAAAGTGCAACGAAACCATCAAATTTTAGCTAGAAACTGTATTTTTGTCGATTTTTATTGAATTTGAACTATATTTCAACGTTTTTTGATGGTTCTGAGCCACCAAACACACTTAAAGCATGCAGAATCGACTCAGAATAGGAAAAGGAGACGTTTAGGTCAATTTTATGCATTCTGGCGTTCGTAGATACAAGAAAACTGTTAAAATTCTTCAGAAACGTCACTTTTGAAGTGTTTTCTTGTACTTTTAAGCCAATCAGATACCCTACGGGCTCGGAAAGTGCAACGAAACCATCAAATTTTAGCTAGAAACTGTATTTTTGTCGATTTTTATTGAATTTGAACTATATTTCAACGTTTTTTGATGGTTCTGAGCCACCAAACACACTTAAAGCATGCAGAATCGACTCAGAATAGGAAAAGGAGACGTTTAGGTCAATTTTATGCATTCTGGCGTTCGTAGATACAAGAAAACTGTTAAAATTCTTCAGAAACGTCACTTTTGAAGTGTTTTCTTGTACTTTTAAGCCAATCAGATACCCAACGGGCTCGGAAAGTGCAACGAAACCATCAAATTTTAGCTAGAAACTGTATTTTTGTCGATTTTTATTGAATTTGAACTATATTTCAACGTTTTTTGATGGTTCTGAGCCACCAAACACACTTAAAGCATGCAGAATCGACTCAGAATAGGAAAAGGAGACGTTTAGGTCAATTTTATGCATTCTGGCGTTCGTAGATACAAGAAAACTGTTAAAATTCTTCAGAAACGTCACTTTTGAAGTGTTTTCTTGTACTTTTAAGCCAATCAGATACCCTACGGGCTCGGAAAGTGCAACGAAACCATCAAATTTTAGCTAGAAACAGTATTTTTGTCGATTTTTATTGAATTTGAACTATATTTCAACGTTTTTTGATGGTTCTGAGCCACCAAACACACTTAAAGCATGCAGAATCGACTCAGAATAGGAAAAGGAGACGTTTAGGTCAATTTTATGCATTCTGGCGTTCGTAGATACAAGAAAACTGTTAAAATTCTTCAGAAACGTCACTTTTGAAGTGTTTTCTTGTACTTTTAAGCCAATCAGATACCCTACGGGCTCGGAAAGTGCAACGAAACCATCAAATTTTAGCTAGAAACTGTATTTTTGTCGATTTTTATTGAATTTGAACTATATTTCAACGTTTTTTGATGGTTCTGAGCCACCAAACACACTTAAAGCATGCAGAATCGACTCAGAATAGGAAAAGGAGACGTTTAGGTCAATTTTATGCATTCTGGCGTTCGTAGATACAAGAAAACTGTTAAAATTCTTCAGAAACGTCACTTTTGAAGTGTTTTCTTGTACTTTTAAGCCAATCAGATACCCTACGGGCTCGGAAAGTGCAACGAAACCATCAAATTTTAGCTAGAAACTGTATTTTTGTCGATTTTTATTGAATTTGAACTATATTTCAACATTTTTTGATGGTTCTGAGCCACCAAACACACTTAAAGCATGCAGAATCGACTCAGAATAGGAAAAGGAGACGTTTAGGTCAATTTTATGCATTCTGGCGTTCGTAGATACAAGAAAACTGTTAAAATTCTTCAGAAACGTCACTTTTGAAGTGTTTTCTTGTACTTTTAAGCCAATCAGATACCCTACGGGCTCGGAAAGTGCAACGAAACCATCAAGTTTTAGCTAGAAACTGTATTTTTGTCGATTTTTATTGAATTTGAACTATATTTCAACGTTTTTTGATGGTTCTGAGCCACCAAACACACTTAAAGCATGCAGAATCGACTCAGAATAGGAAAAGGAGACGTTTAGGTCAATTTTATGCATTCTGGCGTTCGTAGATACAAGAAAACTGTTAAAATTCTTCAGAAACGTCACTTTTGAAGTGTTTTCTTGTACTTTTAAGCCAATCAGATACCCTACGGGCTCGGAAAGTGCAACGAAACCATCAAATTTTAGCTAGAAACTGTATTTTTGTCGATTTTTATTGAATTTGAACTATATTTCAACGTTTTTTGATGGTTCTGAGCCACCAAACACACTTAAAGCATGCAGAATCGACTCAGAATAGGAAAAGGAGACGTTTAGGTCAATTTTATGCATTCTGGCGTTCGTAGATACAAGAAAACTGTTAAAATTCTTCAGAAACGTCACTTTTGAAGTGTTTTCTTGTACTTTTAAGCCAATCAGATACCCTACAGGCTCGGAAAGTGCAACGAAACCATCAAATTTTAGCTAGAAACTGTATTTTTGTCGATTTTTATTGAATTTGAACTATATTTCAACGTTTTTTGATGGTTCTGAGCCACCAAACACACTTAAAGCATGCAGAAAAGACTCAGAATAGGAAAAGGAGACGTTTAGGTCAATTTTATGCATTCTGGCGTTCGTAGATACAAGAAAACTGTTAAAATTCTTCAGAAACGTCACTTTTGAAGTGTTTTCTTGTACTTTTAAGCCAATCAGATACCCTACGGGCTCGGAAAGTGCAACGAAACCATCAAATTTTAGCTAGAAACAGTATTTTTGTCGATTTTTATAGAATTTGAGCTATATTTCAACGTTTTTTGATGGTTCTGAGCCACCAAACACACTTAAAGCATGCAGAATCGACTCAGAATAGGAAAAGGAGACGTTTAGGTCAATTTTATGCATTCTGGCGTTCGTAGATACAAGAAAACTGTTAAAATTCTTCAGAAACGTCACTTTTGAAGTGTTTTCTTGTACTTTTAAGCCAATCAGATACCCTACGGGCTCGGAAAGTGCAACGAAACCATCAAATTTTAGCTAGAAACAGTATTTTTGTCGATTTTTATTGAATTTGAACTATATTTCAACGTTTTTTGATGGTTCTGAGCCACCAAACACACTTAAAGCATGCAGAATCGACTCAGAATAGGAAAAGGAGACGTTTAGGTCAATTTTATGCATTCTGGCGTTCGTAGATACAAGAAAACTGTTAAAATTCTTCAGAAACGTCACTTTTGAAGTGTTTTCTTGTACTTTTAAGCCAATCAGATACCCTACGGGCTCGGAAAGTGCAACGAAACCATCAAATTTTAGCTAGAAACTGTATTTTTGTCGATTTTTATTGAATTTGAACTATATTTCAACGTTTTTTGATGGTACTGAGCCACCAAACACACTTAAAGCATGCAGAATCGACTCAGAATAGGAAAAGGAGACGTTTAGGTCAATTTTATGCATTCTGGCGTTCGTAGATACAAGAAAACTGTTAAAATTCTTCAGAAACGTCACTTTTGAAGTGTTTTCTTGTACTTTTAAGCCAATCAGATACCCTACGGGCTCGGAAAGTGCAACGAAACCATCAAATTTTAGCTAGAAACAGTATTTTTGTCGATTTTTATTGAATTTGAACTATATTTCAACGTTTTTTGATGGTTCTGAGGCACCAAACATACTTAAAGCATGCAGAATCGACTCAGAATAGGAAAAGGAGACGTTTAGGTCAATTTTATGCATTCTGGCGTTCGTAGATACAAGAAAACTGTTAAAATTCTTCAGAAACGTCACTTTTGAAGTGTTTTCTTGTACTTTTAAGCCAATCAGATACCCTACGGGCTCGGAAAGTGCAACGAAACCATCAAATTTTAGCTAGAAACTGTATTTTTGTCGATTTTTATTGAATTTGAACTATATTTCAACGTTTTTTGATGGTTCTGAGCCACCAAACACACTTAAAGCATGCAGAATCGACTCAGAATAGGAAAAGGAGACGTTTAGGTCAATTTTATGCATTCTGGCGTTCGTAGATACAAGAAAACTGTTAAAATTCTTCAGAAACGTCACTTTTGAAGTGTTTTCTTGTACTTTTAAGCCAATCAGATACCCTACGGGCTCGGAAAGTGCAACGAAACCATCAAATTTTAGCTTGAAACTGTATTTTTGTCGATTTTTATTGAATTTGAACTATATTTCAAAGTTTTTTGTTGGTTCTGAGCCACCAAACACACTTAAAGCATGCAGAATCGACTCAGAATAGGAAAAGGAGACGTTTAGGTCAATTTTATGCATTCTGGCGTTCGTAGATACAAGAAAACTGTTAAAATTCTTCAGAAACGTCACTTTTGAAGTGTTTTCTTGTACTTTTAAGCCAATCAGATACCCTACGGGCTCGGAAAGTGCAACGAAACCATCAAATTTTAGCTAGAAACTGTATTTTTGTCGATTTTTATTGAATTTGAACTATATTTCAACGTTTTTTGATGGTTCTGAGCCACCAAACACACTTAAAGCATGCAGAATCGACTCAGAATAGGAAAAGGAGACGTTTAGGTCAATTTTATGCATTCTGGCGTTCGTAGATACAAGAAAACTGTTAAAATTCTTCAGAAACGTCACTTTTGAAGTGTTTTCTTGTACTTTTAAGCCAATCAGATACCCTACGGGCTCGGAAAGTGCAACGAAACCATCAAATTTTAGCTAGAAACTGTATTTTTGTCGATTTTTATTGAATTTGAACTATATTTCAACGTTTTTTGATGGTTCTGAGCCACCAAACACACTTAAAGCATGCAGAATCGACTCAGAATAGCAAAAGGAGACGTTTAGGTCAATTTTATGCATTCTGGCGTTCGTAGATACAAGAAAACTGTTAAAATTCTTCAGAAACGTCACTTTTGAAGTGTTTTCTTGTACTTTTAAGCCAATCAGATACCCGACGGGCTCGGAAAGTGCAACGAAACCATCAAATTTTAGCTAGAAACTGTATTTTTGTCGATTTTTATTGAATTTGAACTATATTTCAACGTTTTTTGATGGTTCTGAGCCACCAAACACACTTAAAGCATGCAGAATCGACTCAGAATAGGAAAAGGAGACGTTTAGGTCAATTTTATGCATTCTGGCGTTCGTAGATACAAGAAAACTGTTAAAATTCTTCAGAAACGTCACTTTTGAAGTGTTTTCTTGTACTTTTAAGCCAATCAGATACCCTACGGGCTCGGAAAGTGCAACGAAACCATCAAATTTTAGCTAGAAACTGTATTTTTGTCGATTTTTATTGAATTTGAACTATATTTCAACGTTTTTTGATGGTTCTGAGCCACCAAACACACTTAAAGCATGCAGAATCGACTCAGAATAGGAAAAGGAGACGTTTAGGTCAATTTTATGCATTCTGGCGTTCGTAGATACAAGAAAACTGTTAAAATTCTTCAGAAACGTCACTTTTGAAGTGTTTTCTTGTACTTTTAAGCCAATCAGATACCCTACGGGCTCGGAAAGTGCAACGAAACCATCAAATTTTAGCTAGAAACTGTATTTTTGTCGATTTTTATTGAATTTGAACTATATTTCAACGTTTTTTGATGGTTCTGAGCCACCAAACACACTTAAAGCATGCAGAATCGACTCAGAATAGGAAAAGGAGACGTTCAGGTCAATTTTATGCATTCTGGCGTTCGTAGATACAAGAAAACTGATAAAATTCTTCAGAAACGTCACTTTTGAAGTGTTTTCTTGTACTTTTAAGCCAATCAGATACCCTACGGGCTCGGAAAGTGCAACGAAACCATCAAATTTTAGCTAGAAACTGTATTTTTGTCGATTTTTATTGAATTTGAACTATATTTCAACGTTTTTTGATGGTTCTGAGCCACCAAACACACTTAAAGCATGCAGAATCGACTCAGAATAGGAAAAGGAGACGTTTAGGTCAATTTTATGCATTCTGGCGTTCGTAGATACAAGAAAACTGTTAAAATTCTTCAGAAACGTCACTTTTGAAGTGTTTTCTTGTACTTTTAAGCCAATCAGATACCCTACGGGCTCGGAAAGTGCAACGAAACCATCAAATTTTAGCTAGAAACTGTATTTTTGTCGATTTTTATTGAATTTGAACTATATTTCAACGTTTTTTGATGGTTCTGAGCCACCAAACACACTTAAAGCATGCAGAATCGACTCAGAATAGGAAAAGGAGACGTTTAGGTCAATTTTATGCATTCTGGCGTTCGTAGATACAAGAAAACTGTTAAAATTCTTCAGAAACGTCACTTTTGAAGTGTTTTCTTGTACTTTTAAGCCAATCAGATACCCTACGGGCTCGGAAAGTGCAACGAAACCATCAAATGTTAGCTAGAAACTGTATTTTTGTCGATTTTTATTGAATTTGAATTTGAATTTTAACAGTTTTCTTGTATCTACGAACGCCAGAATGCATAAAATTGACCTAAACGTCTCCTTTTCCTATTCTGAGTCGATTCTGCATGCTTTAAGTGTGTTTGGTGGCTCAGAACCATCAAAAAACGTTGAAATATAGTTCAAATTCAATAAAAATCGACAAAAATACAGTTTCTAGCTAAAATTTGATGGTTTCGTTGCACTTTCCGAGCCCGTAGGGTATCTGATTGGCTTAAAAGTACAAGAAAACACTTCAAAAGTGACGTTTCTGAAGAATTTTGACAGTTTTCTTGTATCTACGAACGCCAGAATGCATAAAATTGACCTAAACGTCTCCTTTTCCTATTCTGAGTCGATTCTGCATGCTTTAAGTGTGTTTGGTGGCTCAGAACCATCAAAAAACGTTGAAATATAGTTCAAATTCAATAAAAATCGACAAAAATACAGTTTCTAGCTAAAATTTGATGGTTTCGTTGCACTTTCCGAGCCCGTAGGGTATCTGATTGGCTTAAAAGTACAAGAAAACACTTCAAAAGTGACGTTTCTGAAGAATTTTAACAGTTTTCTTGTATCTACGAACGCCAGAATGCATAAAATTGACCTAAACGTCTCCTTTTCCTATTCTGAGTCGATTCTGCATGCTTTAAGTGTGTTTGGTGGCTCAGAACCATCAAAAAACGTTGAAATATAGTTCAAATTCAATAAAAATCGACAAAAATACAGTTTCCAGCTAAAATTTGATGGTTTCGTTGCACTTTCCGAGCCCGTAGGGTATCTGATTGGCTTAAAAGTACAAGAAAACACTTCAAAAGTGACGTTTCTGAAGAATTTTAACAGTTTTCTTGTATCTACGAACGCCAGAATGCATAAAATTGACCTAAACGTCTCCTTTTCCTATTCTGAGTCGATTCTGCATGCTTTAAGTGTGTTTGGTGGCTCAGAACCATCAAAAAACTTTGAAATATAGTTCAAATTCAATAAAAATCGACAAAAATACAGTTTCTAGCTAAAATTTGATGGTTTCGTTTCACTTTCCGAGCCCGTAGGGTATCTGATTGGCTTAAAAGTACAAGAAAACACTTCAAAAGTGACGTTTCTGAAGAATTTTAACAGTTTTCTTGTATCTACGAACGCCAGAATGCATAAAATTGACCTAAACGTCTCCTTTTCCTATTCTGAGTCGATTCTGCATGCTTTAAGTGTGTTTGGTGGCTCAGAACCATCAAAAAACTTTGAAATTTAGTTCAAATTCAATAAAAATCGACAAAAATACAGTTTCTAGCTAAAATTTGATGGTTTCGTTGCACTTTCCGAGCCCGTAGGGTATCTGATTGGCTTAAAAGTACAAGAAAACACTTCAAAAGTGACGTTTCTGAAGAATTTTAACAGTTTTCTTGTATCTACGAACGCCAGAATGCATAAAATTGACCTAAACGTCTCCTTTTCCTATTCTGAGTCGATTCTGCATGCTTTAAGTGTGTTTGGTGGCTCAGAACCATCAAAAAACGTTGAAATATAGTTCAAATTCAATAAAAATCGACAAAAATACAGTTTCTAGCTAAAATTTGATGGTTTCGTTGCACTTTCCGAGCCCGTAGGGTATCTGATTGGCTTAAAAGTACAAGAAAACACTTCAAAAGTGACGTTTCTGAAGAATTTTAACAGTTTTCTTGTATCTACGAACGCCAGAATGCATAAAATTGACCTAAACGTCTCCTTTTCCTATTCTGAGTCGATTCTGCATGCTTTAAGTGTGTTTGGTGGCTCAGAACCATCAAAAAACGTTGAAATATAGTTCAAATTCAATAAAAATCGACAAAAATACAGTTTCTAGCTAAAATTTGATGGTTTCGTTGCGCTTTCCGAGCCCGTAGGGTATCTGATTGGCTTAAAAGTACAAGAAAACACTTCAAAAGTGACGTTTCTGAAGAATTTTAACAGTTTTCTTGTATCTACGAACGCCAGAATGCATAAAATTGACCTAAACGTCTCCTTTTCCTATTCTGAGTCGATTCTGCATGCTTTAAGTGTGTTTGGTGGCTCAGAACCATCAAAAAACGTTGAAATATAGTTCAAATTCAATAAAAATCGACAAAAATACAGTTTCTAGCTAAAATTTGATGGTTTCGTTGCACTTTCCGAGCCCGTAGGTTATCTGATTGGCTTAAAAGTACAAGAAAACACTTCAAAAGTGACGTTTCTGAAGAATTTTAACAGTTTTCTTGTATCTACGAACGCCAGAATGCATAAAATTGACCTAAACGTCTCCTTTTCCTATTCTGAGTCGATTCTGCATGCTTTAAGTGTGTTTGGTGGCTCAGAACCATCAAAAAACGTTGAAATATAGTTCAAATTCAATAAAAATCTACAAAAATTCAGTTTCTAGCTAAAATTTGATGGTTTCGTTGCACTTTCCGAGCCCGTAGGGTATCTGATTGGGTTAAAAGTACAAGAAAACACTTCAAAAGTGACGTTTCTGAAGAATTTTAACAGTTTTCTTGTATCTACGAACGCCAGAATGCATAAAATTGACCTAAACGTCTCCTTTTCCTATTCTGAGTCGATTCTGCATGCTTTAAGTGTGTTTGGTGGCTCAGAACCATCAAAAAACGTTGAAATATAGTTCAAATTCAATAAAAATCGACAAAAATACAGTTTCTAGCTAAAATTTGATGGTTTCGTTGCACTTTCCGAGCCCGTAGGGTATCTGATTGGCTTAAAAGTACAAGAAAACACTTCAAAAGTGACGTTTCTGAAGAATTTTAACAGTTTTCTTGTATCTACGAACGCCAGAATGCATAAAATTGACCTAAACGTCTCCTTTTCCTATTCTGAGTCGATTCTGCATGCTTTAAGTGTGTTTGGGGGCTCAGAACCATCAAAAAACGTTGAAATATAGTTCAAATTCAATAAAAATCGACAAAAATACAGTTTCTAGATAAAATTTGATGGTTTCGTTGCGCTTTCCGAGCCCGTAGGGTATCTGATTGGCTTAAAAGTACAAGAAAACACTTCAAAAGTGACGTTTCTGAAGAATTTTAACAGTTTTCTTGTATCTACGAACGCCAGAATGCATAAAATTGACCTAAACGTCTCCTTTTCCTATTCTGAGTCGATTCTGCATGCTTTAAGTGTGTTTGGTGGCTCAGAACCATCAAAAAACGTTGAAATATAGTTCAAATTCAATAAAAATCGACAAAAATACAGTTTCTAGCTAAAATTTGATGGTTTCGTTGCACTTTCCGAGCCCGCAGGGTATCTGATTGGCTTAAAAGTACAAGAAAACACTTCAAAAGTGACGTTTCTGAAGAATTTTAACAGTTTTCTTGTATCTACGAACGCCAGAATGCATAAAATTGACCTAAACGTCTCCTTTTCCTATTCTGAGTCGATTCTGCATGCTTTAAGTGTGTTTGGTGGCTCAGAACCATCAAAAAACGTTGAAATATAGTTCAAATTCAATAAAAATCTACAAAAATTCAGTTTCTAGCTAAAATTTGATGGTTTCGTTGCACTTTCCGAGCCCGTAGGGTATCTGATTGGGTTAAAAGTACAAGAAAACACTTCAAAAGTGACGTTTCTGAAGAATTTTAACAGTTTTCTTGTATCTACGAACGCCAGAATGCATAAAATTGACCTAAACGTCTCCTTTTCCTATTCTGAGTCGATTCTGCATGCTTTAAGTGTGTTTGGTGGCTCAGAACCATCAAAAAACGTTGAAATATAGTTCAAATTCAATAAAAAT
The DNA here is from genome assembly GCF_036711695.1 of Zophobas morio. Taxonomy (NCBI): domain Eukaryota; kingdom Metazoa; phylum Arthropoda; class Insecta; order Coleoptera; family Tenebrionidae; genus Zophobas; species Zophobas morio. The sequence goes on from NW_026972302.1 coordinate 150,083, forward strand.
CGACAAAAATACAGTTTCTAGCTAAAATTTGATGGTTTCGTTGCACTTTCCGAGCCCGTAGGGTATCTGATTGGCTTAAAAGTACAAGAAAACACTTCAAAAGTGACGTTTCTGAAGAATTTTAACAGTTTTCTTGTATCTACGAACGCCAGAATGCATAAAATTGACCTAAACGTCTCCTTTTCCTATTCTGAGTCGATTCTGCATGCTTCAAGTGTGTTTGGTGGCTCAGAACCATCAAAAAACGTTGAAATATAGTTCAAATTCAATAAAAATCGACAAAAATACAGTTTCTAGCTAAAATTTGATGGTTTCGTTGCACTTTCCGAGCCCGTAGGGTATCTGATTGGCTTAAAAGTACAAGAAAACACTTCAAAAGTGACGTTTCTGAAGAATTTTAACAGTTTTCTTGTATCTACGAACGCCAGAATGCATAAAATTGACCTAAACGTCTCCTTTTCCTATTCTGAGTCGATTCTGCATGCTTTAAGTGTGTTTGGTGGCTCAGAACCATCAAAAAACGTTGAAATATAGTTCAAATTCAATAAAAATCGACAAAAATACAGTTTCTAGCTAAAATTTGATGGTTTCGTTGCACTTTCCGAGCCCGTAGGGTATCTGATTGGCTTAAAAGTACAAGAAAACACTTCAAAAGTGACGTTTCTGAAGAATTTTAACAGTTTTCTTGTATCTACGAACGCCAGAATGCATAAAATTGACCTAAACGTCTCCTTTTCCTATTCTGAGTCGATTCTGCATGCTTTAAGTGTGTTTGGTGGCTCAGAACCATCAAAAAACGTTGAAATATAGTTCAAATTCAATAAAAATCGACAAAAATACAGTTTCTAGCTAAAATTTGATGGTTTCGTTGCACTTTCCGAGCCCGTAGGGTATCTGATTGGCTTAAAAGTACAAGAAAACACTTCAAAAGTGACGTTTCTGAAGAATTTTAACAGTTTTCTTGTATCTACGAACGCCAGAATGCATAAAATTGACCTAAACGTCTCCTTTTCCTATTCTGAGTCGATTCTGCATGCTTTAAGTGTGTTTGGTGGCTCAGAACCATCAAAAAACGTTGAAATATAGTTCAAATTCAATAAAAATCGACAAAAATACAGTTTCTAGCTAAAATTTGATGGTTTCGTTGCACTTTCCGAGCCCGTAGGGTATCTGATTGGCTTAAAAGTACAAGAAAACACTTCAAAAGTGACGTTTCTGAAGAATTTTAACAGTTTTCTTGTATCTACGAACGCCAGAATGCATAAAATTGACCTAAACGTCTCCTTTTCCTATTCTGAGTCGATTCTGCATGCTTTAAGTGTGTTTGGTGGCTCAGAACCATCAAAAAACTTTGAAATATAGTTCAAATTCAATAAAAATCGACAAAAATACAGTTTCTAGCTAAAATTTGATGGTTTCGTTGCACTTTCCGAGCCCGTTGGGTATCTGATTGGCTTAAAAGTACAAGAAAACACTTCAAAAGTGACGTTTCTGAAGAATTTTAACAGTTTTCTTGTATCTACGAACGCCAGAATGCATAAAATTGACCTAAACGTCTCCTTTTCCTATTCTGAGTCGATTCTGCATGCTTTAAGTGTGTTTGGTGGCTCAGAACCATCAAAAAACTTTGAAATATAGTTCAAATTCAATAAAAATCGACAAAAATACAGTTTCTAGCTAAAATTTGATGGTTTCGTTGCACTTTCCGAGCCCGTAGGGTATCTGATTGGCTTAAAAGTACAAGAAAACACTTCAAAAGTGACGTTTCTGAAGAATTTTAACAGTTTTCTTGTATCTACGAACGCCAGAATGCATAAAATTGACCTAAACGTCTCCTTTTCCTATTCTGAGTCGATTCTGCATGCTTTAAGTGTGTTTGGTGGCTCAGAACCATCAAAAAACGTTGAAATATAGTTCAAATTCAATAAAAATCGACAAAAATACAGTTTCTAGCTAAAATTAGATGGTTTCGTTGCACTTTCCGAGCCCGTAGGGTATCTGATTGGCTTAAAAGTACAAGAAAACACTTCAAAAGTGACGTTTCTGAAGAATTTTAACAGTTTTCTTGTATCTACGAACGCCAGAATGCATAAAATTGACCTAAACGTCTCCTTTTCCTATTCTGAGTCGATTCTGCATGCTTTAAGTGTGTTTGGTGGCTCAGAACCATCAAAAAACGTTGAAATATAGTTCAAATTCAATAAAAATCGACAAAAATACAGTTTCTAGCTAAAATTTGATGGTTTCGTTGCGCTTTCCGAGCCCGTAGGGTATCTGATTGGCTTAAAAGTACAAGAAAACACTTCAAAAGTGACGTTTCTGAAGAATTTTAACAGTTTTCTTGTATCTACGAACGCCAGAATGCATAAAATTGACCTAAACGTCTCCTTTTCCTATTCTGAGTGGATTCTGCATGCTTTAAGTGTGTTTGGTGGCTCAGAACCATCAAAAAACGTTGAAATATAGTTCAAATTCAATAAAAATCGACAAAAATACAGTTTCTAGCTAAAATTTGATGGTTTCGTTGCACTTTCCGAGCCCGTAGGGTATCTGATTGGCTTAAAAGTACAAGAAAACACTTCAAAAGTGACGTTTCTGAAGAATTTTAACAGTTTTCTTGTATCTACGAACGCCAGAATGCATAAAATTGACCTAAACGTCTCCTTTTCCTATTCTGAGTCGATTCTGCATGCTTTAAGTGTGTTTGGTGGCTCAGAACCATCAAAAAACGTTGAAATATAGTTCAAATTCAATAAAAATCTACAAAAATACAGTTTCTAGCTAAAATTTGATGGTTTCGTTGCACTTTCCGAGCCCGTAGGGTATCTGATTGGGTTAAAAGTACAAGAAAACACTTCAAAAGTGACGTTTCTGAAGAATTTTAACAGTTTTCTTGTATCTACGAACGCCAGAATGCATATAATTGACCTAAACGTCTCCTTTTCCTATTCTGAGTCGATTCTGCATGTTTTAAGTGTGTTTGGTGGCTCAGAACCATCAAAAAACGTTGAAATATAGTTCAAATTCAATAAAAATCGACAAAAATACAGTTTCTAGCTAAAATTTGATGGTTTCGTTGCACTTTCCGAGCCCGTAGGGTATCTGATTGGCTTAAAAGTACAAGAAAACACTTCAAAAGTGACGTTTCTGAAGAATTTTAACAGTTTTCTTGTATCTACGAACGCCAGAATGCATAAAATTGACCTAAACGTCTCCTTTTCCTATTCTGAGTCGATTCTGCATGCTTTAAGTGTGTTTGGTGGCTCAGAACCATCAAAAAACGTTGAAAAATAGTTCAAATTCAATAAAAATCGACAAAAATACAGTTTCTAGCTAAAATTTGATGGTTTCGTTGCACTTTCCGAGCCCGTAGGGTATCTGATTGGCTTAAAAGTACAAGAAAACACTTCAAAAGTGACGTTTCTGAAGAATTTTAACAGTTTTCTTGTATCTACGAACGCCAGAATGCATAAAATTGACCTAAACGTCTCCTTTTCCTATTCTGAGTCGATTCTGCATGCTTTAAGTGTGTTTGGTGGCTCAGAACCATCAAAAAACGTTGAAATATAGTTCAAATTCAATAAAAATCGACAAAAATACAGTTTCTAGCTAAAATTTGATGGTTTCGTTGCACTTTCCGAGCCCATAGGGTATCTGATTGGCTTAAAAGTACAAGAAAACACTTCAAAAGTGACGTTTCTGAAGAATTTTAACAGTTTTCTTGTATCTACGAACGCCAGAATGCATAAAATTGACCTAAACGTCTCCTTTTCCTATTCTGAGTCGATTCTGCATGCTTTAAGTGTGTTTGGTGGCTCAGAACCATCAAAAAACGTTGAAATATAGTTCAAATTCAATAAAAATCGACAAAAATACAGTTTCTAGCTAAAATTTGATGGTTTCGTTGCACTTTCCGAGCCCGTAGGGTATCTGATTGGCTTAAAAGTACAAGAAAACACTTCAAAAGTGACGTTTCTGAAGAATTTTAACAGTTTTCTTGTATCTACGAACGCCAGAATGCATAAAATTGACCTAAACGTCTCCTTTTCCTATTCTGAGTCGATTCTGCATGCTTTAAGTGTGTTTGGTGGCTCAGAACCATCAAAAAACGTTGAAATATAGTTCAAATTCAATAAAAATCGACAAAAATACAGTTTCTAGCTAAAATTTGATGGTTTCGTTGCACTTTCCGAACCCGTAGGGTATCTGATTGGCTTAAAAGTACAAGAAAACACTTCAAAAGTGACGTTTCTGAAGAATTTTAACAGTTTTCTTGTATCTACGAACGCCAGAATGCATAAAATTGACCTAAACGTCTCCTTTTCCTATTCTGAGTCGATTCTGCATGCTTTAAGTGTGTTTGGTGGCTCAGAACCATCAAAAAACTTTGAAAAATAGTTCAAATTCAATAAAAATCGACAAAAATACAGTTTCTAGCTAAAATTTGATGGTTTCGTTGCACTTTCCGAGCCCGTAGGGTATCTGATTGGCTTAAAAGTACAAGAAAACACTTCAAAAGTGACGTTTCTGAAGAATTTTAACAGTTTTCTTGTATCTACGAACGCCAGAATGCATAAAATTGACCTAAACGTCTCCTTTTCCTATTCTGAGTCGATTCTGCATGCTTTAAGTGTGTTTGGTGGCTCAGAACCATCAAAAAACGTTGAAATATAGTTCAAATTCAATAAAAATCGACAAAAATACAGTTTCTAGCTAAAATTTGATGGTTTCGTTGCACTTTCCGAGCCCGTAGGGTATCTGATTGGCTTAAAAGTACAAGAAAACACTTCAAAAGTGACGTTTCTGAAGAATTTTAACAGTTTTCTTGTATCTACGAACGCCAGAATGCATAAAATTGACCTAAACGTCTCCTTTTCCTATTCTGAGTCGATTCTGCATGCTTTAAGTGTGTTTGGTGGCTCAGAACCATCAAAAAACGTTGAAATATAGTTCAAATTCAATAAAAATCGACAAAAATACAGTTTCTAGCTAAAATTTGATGGTTTCGTTGCACTTTCCGAGCCCGTAGGGTATCTGATTGGCTTAAAAGTACAAGAAAACACTTCAAAAGTGACGTTTCTGAAGAATTTTAACAGTTTTCTTGTATCTACGAACGCCAGAATGCATAAAATTGACCTAAACGTCTCCTTTTCCTATTCTGAGTCGATTCTGCATGCTTTAAGTGTGTTTGGTGGCTCAGAACCATCAAAAAACGTTGAAATATAGTTCAAATTCAATAAAAATCGACAAAAATACAGTTTCTAGCTAAAATTTGATGGTTTCGTTGCACTTTCCGAGCCCGTAGGGTATCTGATTGGCTTAAAAGTACAAGAAAACACTTCAAAAGTGACGTTTCTGAAGAATTTTAACAGTTTTCTTGTATCTACGAACGCCAGAATGCATAAAATTGACCTAAACGTCTCCTTTTCCTATTCTGAGTCGATTCTGCATGCTTTAAGTGTGTTTGGTGGCTCAGAACCATCAAAAAACGTTGAAATATAGTTCAAATTCAATAAAAATCGACAAAAATACAGTTTCTAGCTAAAATTTGATGGTTTCGTTGCACTTTCCGAGCCCGTAGGGTATCTGATTGGCTTAAAAGTACAAGAAAACACTTCAAAAGTGACGTTTCTGAAGAATTTTAACAGTTTTCTTGTATCTACGAACGCCAGAATGCATAAAATTGACCTAAACGTCTCCTTTTCCTATTCTGAGTCGATTCTCCATGCTTTAAGTGTGTTTGGTGGCTCAGAACCATCAAAAAACGTTGAAATATAGTTCAAATTCAATAAAAATCGACAAAAATACAGTTTCTAGCTAAAATTTGATGGTTTCGTTGCACTTTCCGAGCCCGTAGGGTATCTGATTGGCTTAAAAGTACAAGAAAACACTTCAAAAGTGACGTTTCTGAAGAATTTTAACAGTTTTCTTGTATCTACGAACGCCAGAATGCATAAAATTGACCTAAACGTCTCCTTTTCCTATTCTGAGTCGATTCTGCATGCTTTAAGTGTGTTTGGTGGCTCAGAACCATCAAAAAACGTTGAAATATAGTTCAAATTCAATAAAAATCGACAAAAATACAGTTTCTAGCTAAAATTTGATGGTTTCGTTGCACTTTCCGAGCCCGTAGGGTATCTGATTGGCTTAAAAGTACAAGAAAACACTTCAAAAGTGACGTTTCTGAAGAATTTTAACAGTTTTCTTGTATCTACGAACGCCAGAATGCATAAAATTGACCTAAACGTCTCCTTTTCCTATTCTGAGTCGATTCTGCATGCTTTAAGTGTGTTTGGTGGCTCAGAACCATCAAAAAACGTTGAAATATAGTTCAAATTCAATAAAAATCGACAAAAATACAGTTTCTAGCTAAAATTTGATGGTTTCGTTGCACTTTCCGAGCCCGTAGGGTATCTGATTGGGTTAAAAGTACAAGAAAACACTTCAAAAGTGACGTTTCTGAAGAATTTTAACAGTTTTCTTGTATCTACGAACGCCAGAATGCATAAAATTGACCTAAACGTCTCCTTTTCCTATTCTGAGTCGATTCTGCATGCTTTAAGTGTGTTTGGTGGCTCAGAACCATCAAAAAACGTTGAAATATAGTTCAAATTCAATAAAAATCGACAAAAATACAGTTTCTAGCTAAAATTTGATGGTTTCGTTGCACTTTCCGAGCCCGTAGTGTATCTGATTGGCTTAAAAGTACAAGAAAACACTTCAAAAGTGACGTTTCTGAAGAATTTTAACAGTTTTCTTGTATCTACGAACGCCAGAATGCATAAAATTGACCTAAACGTCTCCTTTTCCTATTCTGAGTCGATTCTACATGCTTTAAGTGTGTTTGGTGGCTCAGAACCATCAAAAAACGTTGAAATATAGTTCAAATTCAATAAAAATCGACAAAAATACAGTTTCTAGCTAAAATTTGATGGTTTCGTTGCACTTTCCGAGCCCGTAGGGTATCTGATTGGCTTAAAAGTACAAGAAAACACTTCAAAAGTGACGTTTCTGAAGAATTTTAACAGTTTTCTTGTATCTACGAACGCCAGAATGCATAAAATTGACCTAAACGTCTCCTTTTCCTATTCTGAGTCGATTCTGCATGCTTTAAGTGTGTTTGGTGGCTCAGAACCATCAAAAAACGTTGAAATATAGTTCAAATTCAATAAAAATCGACAAAAATACAGTTTCTAGCTAAAATTTGATGGTTTCGTTGCACTTTCCGAGCCCGTATTGTATCTGATTGGCTTAAAAGTACAAGAAAACACTTCAAAAGTGACGTTTCTGAAGAGTTTTAACAGTTTTCTTGTATCTACGAACGCCAGAATGCATAAAATTGACCTAAACGTCTCCTTTTCCTATTCTGAGTCGATTCTGCATGCTTTAAGTGTGTTTGGTGGCTCAGAACCATCAAAAAACGTTGAAATATAGTTCAAATTCAATAAAAATCGACAAAAATACAGTTTCTAGCTAAAATTTGATGGTTTCGTTGCACTTTCCGAGCCCGTAGGGTATCTGATTGGCTTAAAAGTACAAGAAAACACTTCAAAAGTGACGTTTCTGAAGAATTTTAACAGTTTTCTTGTATCTACGAACGCCAGAATGCATAAAATTGACCTAAACGTCTCCTTTTCCTATTCTGAGTCGATTCTGCATGCTTTAAGTGTGTTTGGTGGCTCAGAACCATCAAAAAACGTTGAAATATAGTTCAAATTCAATAAAAATCGACAAAAATACAGTTTCTAGCTAAAATTTGATGGTTTCGTTGCACTTTCCGAGCCCGTAGGGTATCTGATTGGCTTAAAAGTACAAGAAAACACTTCAAAAGTGACGTTTCTGAAGAATTTTAACAGTTTTCTTGTATCTACGAACGCCAGAATGCATAAAATTGACCTAAACGTCTCCTTTTCCTATTCTGAGTCGATTCTGCATGCTTTAAGTGTGTTTGGTGGCTCAGAACCATCAAAAAACGTTGAAATATAGTTCAAATTCAATAAAAATCGACAAAAATACAGTTTCTAGCTAAAATTTGATGGTTTCGTTGCACTTTCCGAGCCCGTTGGGTATCTGATTGGCTTAAAAGTACAAGAAAACACTTCAAAAGTGACGTTTCTGAAGAATTTTAACAGTTTTCTTGTATCTACGAACGCCAGAATGCATAAAATTGACCTAAACGTCTCCTTTTCCTATTCTGAGTCGATTCTGCATGCTTTAAGTGTGTTTGGTGGCTCAGAACCATCAAAAAACGTTGAAATATAGTTCAAATTCAATAAAAATCGACAAAAATACAGTTTCTAGCTAAAATTTGATGGTTTCGTTGCACTTTCCGAGCCCGTAGGGTATCTGATTGGCTTAAAAGTACAAGAAAACACTTCAAAAGTGACGTTTCTGAAGAATTTTAACAGTTTTCTTGTATTTACGAACGCCAGAATGCATAAAATTGACCTAAACGTCTCCTTTTCCTATTCTGAGTCGATTCTGCATGCTTTAAGTGTGTTTGGTGGCTCAGAACCATCAAAAAACGTTGAAATATAGTTCAAATTCAATAAAAATCGACAAAAATACAGTTTCTAGCTAAAATTTGATGGTTTCGTTGCACTTTCCGAGCCCGTCGGGTATCTGATTGGCTTAAAAGTACAAGAAAACACTTCAAAAGTGACGTTTCTGAAGAATTTTAACAGTTTTCTTGTATCTACGAACGCCAGAATGCATAAAATTGACCTAAACGTCTCCTTTTCCTATTCTGAGTCGATTCTGCATGCTTTAAGTGTGTTTGGTGGCTCAGAACCATCAAAAAACGTTGAAATATAGTTCAAATTCAATAAAAATCGACAAAAATACAGTTTCTAGCTAAAATTTGATGGTTTCGTTGCACTTTCCGAGCCCGTAGGGTATCTGATTGGCTTAAAAGTACAAGAAAACACTTCAAAAGTGACGTTTCTGAAGAATTTTAACAGTTTTCTTGTATCTACGAACGCCAGAATGCATAAAATTGACCTAAACGTCTCCTTTTCCTATGCTGAGTCGATTCTGCATGCTTTAAGTGTGTTTGGTGGCTCAGAACCATCAAAAAACGTTGAAATATAGTTCAAATTCAATAAAAATCGACAAAAATACAGTTTCTAGCTAAAATTTGATGGTTTCGTTGCACTTTCCGAGCCCGTAGGGTATCTGATTGGCTTAAAAGTACAAGAAAACACATCAAAAGTGACGTTTCTGAAGAATTTTAACAGTTTTCTTGTATCTACGAACGCCAGAATGCATAAAATTGACCTAAACGTCTCCTTTTCCTATTCTGAGTCGATTCTGCATGCTTTAAGTGTGTTTGGTGGCTCAGAACCATCAAAAAACGTTGAAATATACTTCAAATTCAATAAAAATCGACAAAAATACAGTTTCTAGCTAAAATTTGATGGTTTCGTTGCACTTTCCGAGCCCGTTGGGTATCTGATTGGCTTAAAAGTACAAGAAAACACTTCAAAAGTGACGTTTCTGAAGAATTTTAACAGTTTTCTTGTATCTACGAACGCCAGAATGCATAAAATTGACCTAAACGTCTCCTTTTCCTATTCTGAGTCGATTCTGCATGCTTTAAGTGTGTTTGGTGGCTCAGAACCATCAAAAAACGTTGAAATATAGTTCAAATTCAATAAAAATCGACAAAAATACAGTTTCTAGCTAAAATTTGATGGTTTCGTTGCACTTTCCGAGCCCGTAGGGTATCTGATTGGCTTAAAAGTACAAGAAAACACTTCAAAAGTGACGTTTCTGAAGAATTTTAACAGTTTTCTTGTATCTACGAACGCCAGAATGCAAAAAATTGACCTAAACGTCTCCTTTTCCTATTTTGAGTCGATTCTGCATGCTTTAAGTGTGTTTGGTGGCTCAGAACCATCAAAAAACGTTGAAATATAGTTCAAATTCAATAAAAATCGACAAAAATACAGTTTCTAGCTAAAATTTGATGGTTTCGTTGCACTTTCCGAGCCCGTAGGGTATCTGATTGGCTTAAAAGTACAAGAAAACACTTCAAAAGTGACGTTTCTGAAGAATTTTAACAGTTTTCTTGTATCTACGAACGCCAGAATGCATAAAATTGACCTAAACGTCTCCTTTTCCTATTCTGAGTCGATTCTGCATGCTTTAAGTGTGTTTGGTGGCTCAGAACCATCAAAAAACGTTGAAATATAGTTCAAATTCAATAAAAATCGACAAAAATACAGTTTCTAGCTAAAATTTGATGGTTTCGTTGCACTTTCCGAGCCCGTAGGGTATCTGATTGGCTTAAAAGTACAAGAAAACACTTCAAAAGTGACGTTTCTGAAGAATTTTAACAGTTTTCTTGTATCTACGAACCCCAGAATGCATAAAATTGACCTAAACGTCTCCTTTTCCTATTCTGAGTCGATTCTGCATGCTTTAAGTGTGTTTGGTGGCTCAGAACCATCAAAAAACGTTGAAATATAGTTCAAATTCAATAAAAATCGACAAAAATACAGTTTCTAGCTAAAATTTGATGGTTTCGTTGCACTTTCCGAGCCCGTGGGGTATCTGATTGGCTTAAAAGTACAAGAAAACACTTCAAAAGTGACGTTTCTGAAGAATTTTAACAGTTTTCTTGTATCTACGAACGCCAGAATGCATAAAATTGACCTAAACGTCTCCTTTTCCTATTCTGAGTCGATTCTGCATGCTTTAAGTGTGTTTGGTGGCTCAGAACCATCAAAAAACGTTGAAATATAGTTCAAATTCAATAAAAATCGACAAAAATACAGTTTCTAGCTAAAATTTGATGGTTTCGTTGCACTTTCCGAGCCCGTAGGGTATCTGATTGGCTTAAAAGTACAAGAAAACACTTCAAAAGTGACGTTTCTGAAGAATTTTAACAGTTTTCTTGTATCTACGAACGCCAGAATGCATAAAATTGACCTAAACGTCTCCTTTTCCTATTCTGAGTCGATTCTGCATGCTTTAAGTGTGTTTGGTGGCTCAGAACCATCAAAAAACGCGTTCGTAGATACAAGAAAACTGTTAAAATTCTTCAGAAACGTCACTTTTGAAGTGTTTTCTTGTACTTTTAAGCCAATCAGATACCCTACGGGCTCGGAAAGTGCAACGAAACCATCAAATTTTAGCTAGAAACTGTATTTTTGTCGATTTTTATTGAATTTGAACTATATTTCAACGTTTTTTGATGGTTCTGAGCCACCAAACACACTTAAAGCATGCAGAATCGACTCAGAATAGGAAAAGGAGACGTTTAGGTCAATTTTATGCATTCTGGCGTTCGTAGATACAAGAAAACTGTTAAAATTCTTCAGAAACGTCACTTTTGAAGTGTTTTCTTGTACTTTTAAGCCAATCAGATACCCTACGGGCTCAGAAAGTGCAACGAAACCATCAAATTTTAGCTAGAAACTGTATTTTTGTCGATTTTTATTGAATTTGAACTATATTTCAACGTTTTTTGATGGTTCTGAGCCACCAAACACACTTAAAGCATGCAGAATCGACTCAGAATAGGAAAAGGAGACGTTTAGGTCAATTTTATGCATTCTGGCGTTCGTAGATACATGAAAACTGTTAAAATTCTTCAGAAACGTCACTTTTGAAGTGTTTTCTTGTACTTTTAATCCAATCAGATACCCTACGGGCTCGGAAAGTGCAACGAAACCATCAAATTTTAGCTAGAAACTGTATTTTTGTCGATTTTTATTGAATTTGAGCTATATTTCAACGTTTTTTGATGGTTCTGAGCCACCAAACACACTTAAAGCATGCAGAATCGACTCAGAATAGGAAAAGGAGACGTTTAGGTCAATTTTATGCATTCTGGCGTTCGTAGATACAAGAAAACTGTTAAAATTCTTCAGAAACGTCACTTTTGAAGTGTTTTCTTGTACTTTTAAGCCAATCAGATACCCTACGGGCTCGGAAAGTGCAACGAAACCATCAAATTTTAGCTAGAAACTGTATTTTTGTCGATTTTTATTGAATTTGAACTATATTTCAACGTTTTTTGATGGTTCTGAGCCACCAAACACACTTAAAGCATGCAGAATCGACTCAGAATAGGAAAAGGAGACGTTTAGGTCAATTTTATGCATTCTGGCGTTCGTAGATACAAGAAAACTGTTAAAATTCTTCAGAAACGTCACTTTTGAAGTGTTTTCTTGTACTTTTAAGCCAATCAGATACCCTACGGGCTCGGAAAGTGCAACGAAACCATCAAATTTTAGCTAGAAACTGTATTTTTGTCGATTTTTATTGAATTTGAACTATATTTCAACGTTTTTTGATGGTTCTGAGCCACCAAACACACTTAAAGCATGCAGAATCGACTCAGAATAGGAAAATGAGACGTTTAGGTCAATTTTATGCATTCTGGCGTTCGTAGATACAAGAAAACTGTTAAAATTCTTCAGAAACGTCACTTTTGAAGTGTTTTCTTGTACTTTTAAGCCAATCAGATACCCTACGGGCTCGGAAAGTGCAACGAAACCATCAAATTTTAGCTAGAAACTGTATTTTTGTCGATTTTTATTGAATTTGAACTATATTTCAACGTTTTTTGATGGTTCTGAGCCACCAAACACACTTAAAGCATGCAGAATCGACTCAGAATGGGAAAAGGAGACGTTTAGGTCAATTTTATGCATTCTGGCGTTCGTAGATACAAGAAAACTGTTAAAATTCTTCAGAAACGTCAGTTTTGAAGTGTTTTCTTGCACTTTTAAGCCAATCAGATACCCTACGGGCTCGGAAAGTGCAACGAAACCATCAAATTTTAGCTAGAAACTGTATTTTTGTCGATTTTTATTGAATTTGAACTATATTTCAACGTTTTTTGATGGTTCTGAGCCACCAAACACACTTAAAGCATGCAGAATCGACTCAGAATAGGAAAATTAGACGTTTAGGTCAATTTTATGCATTCTGGCGTTCGTAGATACAAGAAAACTGTTAAAATTCTTCAGAAACGTCACTTTTGAAGTGTTTTCTTGTACTTTTAAGCCAATCAGATACCCTACGGGCTCGGAAAGTGCAACGAAACCATCAAATTTTAGCTAGAAACTGTATTTTTGTCGATTTTTATTGAATTTGAACTATATTTCAACGTTTTTTGATGGTTCTGAGCCACCAAACACACTTAAAGCATGCAGAATCGACTCAGAATAGGAAAAGGAGACGTTTAGGTCAATTTTATGCATTCTGGCGTTCGTAGATACAAGAAAACTGTTAAAATTCTTCAGAAACGTCACTTTTGAAGTGTTTTCTTGTACTTTTAAGCCAATCAGATACCCTACGGGCTCGGAAAGTGCAACGAAACCATCAAATTTTAGCTAGAAACTGTATTTTTGTCGATTTTTATTGAATTTGAACTATATTTCAACGTTTTTTGATGGTTCTGAGCCACCAAACACACTTAAAGCATGCAGAATCGACTCAGAATAGGAAAAGGAGACGTTTAGGTCAATTTTATGCATTCTGGCGTTCGTAGATACAAGAAAACTGTTAAAATTCTTCAGAAACGTCACTTTTGAAATGTTTTCTTGTACTTTTAAGCCAATCAGATACCCAACGGGCTCGGAAAGTGCAACGAAACCATCAAATTTTAGCTAGAAACTGTATTTTTGTCGATTTTTATTGAATTTGAACTATATTTCAACGTTTTTTGATGGTTCTGAGCCACCAAACACACTTAAAGCATGCAGAATCGACTCAGAATAGGAAAAGGAGACGTTTAGGTCAATTTTATGCATTCTGGCGTTCGTAGATACAAGAAAACTGTTAAAATTTTTCAGAAACGTCACTTTTGAAGTGTTTTCTTGTACTTTTAAGCCAATCAGATACCCTACGGGCTCGGAAAGTGCAACGAAACCATCAAATTTTAGCTAGAAACTGTATTTTTGTCGATTTTTATTGAATTTGAACTGTATTTCAACGTTTTTTGATGGTTCTGAGCCACCAAACACACTTAAAGCATGCAGAATCGACTCAGAATAGGAAAAGGAGACGTTTAGGTCAATTTTATGCATTCTGGCGTTCGTAGATACAAGAAAACTGTTAAAATTCTTCAGAAACGTCACTTTTGAAGTGTTTTCTTGTACTTTTAAGCCAATCAGATACCCAACGGGCTCGGAAAGTGCAACGAAACCATCAAATTTTAGCTAGAAACTGTATTTTTGTCGATTTTTATTGAATTTGAACTATATTTCAACGTTTTTTGATGGTTCTGAGCCACCAAACACACTTAAAGCATGCAGAATCGACTCAGAATAGGAAAAGGAGACGTTTAGGTCAATTTTATGCATTCTGGCGGTCGTAGATACAAGAAAACTGTTAAAATTCTTCAGAAACGTCACTTTTGAAGTGTTTTCTTGTACTTTTAAGCCAATCAGATACCCTACGGGCTCGGAAAGTGCAACGAAACCATCAAATTTTAGCTAGAAACTGTATTTTTGTCGATTTTTATTGAATTTGAACTATATTTCAACGTTTTTTGATGGTTCTGAGCCACCAAACACACTTAAAGCATGCAGAATCGACTCAGAATAGGAAAAGGAGACGTTTAGGTCAATTTTATGCATTCTGGCGTTCGTAGATACAAGAAAACTGTTAAAATTCTTCAGAAACGTCACTTTTGAAGTGTTTTCTTGTACTTTTAAGCCAATCAGATACCCTACGGGCTCGGAAAGTGCAACGAAACCATCAAATTTTAGCTAGAAACTGAATTTTTGTCGATTTTTATTGAATTTGAACTATATTTCAACGTTTTTTGATGGTTCTGAGCCACCAAACACACTTAAAGCATGCAGAATCGACTCAGAATAGGAAAAGGAGACGTTTAGGTCAATTTTATGCATTCTGGCGTTCGTAGATACAAGAAAACTGTTAAAATTCTTCAGAAACGTCACTTTTGAAGTGTTTTCTTGTACTTTTAAGCCAATCAGATACCCGACGGGCTCGGAAAGTGCAACGAAACCATCAAATTTTAGCTAGAAACTGTATTTTTGTCGATTTTATTGAATTTGAACTATATTTCAACGTTTTTTGATGGTTCTGAGCCACCAAACACACTTAAAGCATGCAGAATCGACTCAGAATAGGAAAAGGAGACGTTTAGGTCAATTTTATGCATTCTGGCGTTCGTAGATACAAGAAAACTGTTAAAATTCTTCAGAAACGTCACTTTTGAAGTGTTTTCTTGTACTTTTAAGCCAATCAGATACCCTACGGGCTCGGAAAGTGCAACGAAACCATCAAATTTTAGCTAGAAACTGTATTTTTGTCGATTTTTATTGAATTTGAACTATATTTCAACGTTTTTTGATGGTTCTGAGCCACCAAACACACTTAAAGCATGCAGAATCGACTCAGAATAGGAAAAGGAGACGTTTAGGTCAATTTTATGCATTCTGGCGTTCGTAGATACAAGAAAACTGTTAAAATTCTTCAGAAACGTCACTTTTGAAGTGTTTTCTTGTACTTTTAAGCCAATCAGATACCCTACGGGCTCGGAAAGTGCATCGAAACCATCAAATTTTAGCTAGAAACTGTATTTTTGTCGATTTTTATTGAATTTGAACTATATTTCAACGTTTTTTGATGGTTCTGAGCCACCAAACACACTTAAAGCATGCAGAATCGACTCAGAATAGGAAAAGGAGACGTTTAGGTCAATTTTATGCATTCTGGCGTTCATAGATACAAGAAAACTGTTAAAATTCTTCAGAAACGTCACTTTTGAAGTGTTTTCTTGTACTTTTAAGCCAATCAGATACCCTACGGGCTCGGAAAGTGCAACGAAACCATCAAATTTTAGCTAGAAACTGAATTTTTGTCGATTTTTAATGAATTTGAACTATATTTCAACGTTTTTTGATGGTTCTGAGCCACCAAACACACTTAAAGCATGCAGAATCGACTCAGAATAGGAAAAGGAGACGTTTAGGTCAATTTTATGCATTCTGGCGTTCGTAGATACAAGAAAACTGTTAAAATTCTTCAGAAACGTTACTTTTGAAGTGTTTTCTTGTACTTTTAAGCCAATCAGATACCCTACGGGCTCGGAAAGTGCATCGAAACCATCAAATTTTAGCTAGAAACTGTATTTTTGTCGATTTTATTGAATTTGAACTATATTTCAACGTTTTTTGATGGTTCTGAGCCACCAAACACACTTAAAGCATGCAGAATCGACTCAGAATAGGAAAAGGAGACGTTTAGGTCAATTTTATGCATTCTGGCGTTCGTAGATACAAGAAAACTGTTAAAATTCTTCAGAAACGTCACTTTTGAAGTGTTTTCTTGTACTTTTAAGCCAATCAGATACCCTACGGGCTCGGAAAGTGCAACGAAACCATCAAATTTTAGCTAGAAACTGTATTTTTGTCGATTTTTATTGAATTTGAACTATATTTCAACGTTTTTTGATGGTTCTGAGCCACCAAACACACTTAAAGCATGCAGAATCGACTCAGAATAGGAAAAGGAGACGTTTAGGTCAATTTTATGCATTCTGGCGTTCGTAGATACAAGAAAACTGTTAAAATTCTTCAGAAACGTCACTTTTGAAGTGTTTTCTTGTACTTTTAAGCCAATCAGATACCCTACGGGCTCGGAAAGTGCAACGAAACAATCAAATTTTAGCTAGAAACTGTATTTTTGTCGATTTTTATTGAATTTGAACTATATTTCAACGTTTTTTGATGGTTCTGAGCCACCAAACACACTTAAAGCATGCAGAATCGACTCAGAATAGGAAAAGGAGACGTTTAGGTCAATTTTATGGATTCTGGCGTTCGTAGATACAAGAAAACTGTTAAAATTCTTCAGAAACGTCACTTTTGAAGTGTTTTCTTATACTTTTAAGCCAATCAGATACCCTACGGGCTCGGAAAGTGCAACGAAACCATCAAATTTTAGCTAGAAACTGTATTTTTGTCGATTTTTATTGAATTTGAACTATATTTCAACGTTTTTTGATGGTTCTGAGCCACCAAACACACTTAAAGCATGCAGAATCGACTCAGAATAGGAAAAGGAGACGTTTAGGTCAATTTTATGCATTCTGGCGTTCGTAGATACAAGAAAACTGTTAAAATTCTTCAGAAACGTCACTTTTGAAGTGTTTTCTTGTACTTTTAAGCCAATCAGATACCCTACGGGCTCGGAAAGTGCAACGAAACCATCAAATTTTAGCTAGAAACTGTATTTTTGTCGATTTTTATTGAATTTGAACTATATTTCAACGTTTTTTGATGGTTCTGAGCCACCAAACACACTTAAAGCATGCAGAATCGACTCAGAATAGGAAAAGGAGACGTTTAGGTCAATTTTATGCATTCTGGCGTTCGTAGATACAAGAAAACTGTTAAAATTCTTCAGAAACGTCACTTTTGAAGTGTTTTCTTGTACTTTTAAGCCAATCAGATACCCTACGGGCTCGGAAAGTGCAACGAAACCATCAAATTTTAGCTAGAAACTGTATTTTTGTCGATTTTTATTGAATTTGAACTATATTTCAAGGTTTTTTGATGGTTCTGAGCCACCAAACACACTTAAAGCATGCAGAATCGACTCAGAATAGGAAAAGGAGACGTTTAGGTCAATTTTATGCATTCTGGCGTTCGTAGATACAAGAAAACTGTTAAAATTCTTCAGAAACGTCACTTTTGAAGTGTTTTCTTGTACTTTTAAGCCAATCAGATACCCTACGGGCTCGGAAAGTGCAACGAAACCATCAAATTTTAGCTAGAAACTGTATTTTTGTCGATTTTTATTGAATTTGAACTATATTTCAACGTTTTTTGATGGTTCTGAGCCACCAAACACACTTAAAGCATGCAGAATCGACTCAGAATAGGAAAAGGAGACGTTTAGGTCAATTTTATGCATTCTGGCGTTCGTAGATACAAGAAAACTGTTAAAATTCTTCAGAAACGTCACTTTTGAAGTGTTTTCTTGTACTTTTAAGCCAATCAGATACCCTACGGGCTCGGAAAGTGCAACGAAACCATCAAATTTTAGTTAGAAACTGTATTTTTGTCGATTTTTATTGAATTTGAACTATATTTCAACGTTTTTTGATGGTTCTGAGCCACCAAACACACTTAAAGCATGCAGAATCGACTCAGAATAGGAAAAGGAGACGTTTAGGTCAATTTTATGCATTCTGGCGTTCGTAGATACAAGAAAACTGTTAAAATTCTTCAGAAACGTCACTTTTGAAGTGTTTTCTTGTACTTTTAAGCCAATCAGATACCCGACGGGCTCGGAAAGTGCAACGAAACCATCAAATTTTAGCTAGAAACTGTATTTTTGTCGATTTTTATTGAATTTAAACTATATTTCAACGTTTTTTGATGGTTCTGAGCCACCAAACACACTTAAAGCATGCAGAATCGACTCAGAATAGGAAAAGGAGACGTTTAGGTCAATTTTATGCATTCTGGCGTTCGTAGACACAAGAAAACTGTTAAAATTCTTCAGAAACGTCACTTTTGAAGTGTTTTCTTGTACTTTTAAGCCAATCAGATACCCAACGGGCTCGGAAAGTGCAACGAAACCATCAAATTTTAGCTAGAAACTGTATTTTTGTCGATTTTTATTGAATTTGAACTATATTTCAACGTTTTTTGATGGTTCTGAGCCACCAAACACACTTAAAGCATGCAGAGTCGACTCAGAATAGGAAAAGGAGACGTTTAGGTCAATTTTATGCATTCTGGCGTTCGTAGATACAAGAAAACTGTTAAAATTCTTCAGAAACGTCACTTTTGAAGTGTTTTCTTGTACTTTTAAGCCAATCAGATACCCTACGGGCTCGGAAAGTGCAACGAAAACCATCAAATTTTAGCTAGAAACTGTATTTTTGTCGATTTTTATTGAATTTGAACTATATTTCAACGTTTTTTGATGGTTCTGAGGCACCAAAAACACTTAAAGCATGCAGAATCGACTCAGAATAGGAAAAGGAGACGTTTAGGTCAATTTTATGCATTCTGGCGTTCGTAGATACAAGAAAACTGTTAAAATTCTTCAGAAACGTCACTTTTGAAGTGTTTTCTTGTACTTTTAAGCCAATCAGATATCCTACGGGCTCGGAAAGTGCAACGAAACCATCAAATTTTAGCTAGAAACTGTATTTTTGTCGATTTTTATTGAATTTGAACTATATTTCAACGTTTTTTGATGGTTCTGAGCCACCAAACACACTTAAAGCATGCAGAATCGACTCAGAATAGGAAAAGGAGACGTTTAGGTCAATTTTATGCATTCTGGCGTTCGTAGATACAAGAAAACTGTTAAAATTCTTCAGAAACGTCACTTTTGAAGTGTTTTCTTGTACTTTTAAGCCAATCAGATACCCAACGGGCTCGGAAAGTGCAACGAAACCATCAAATTTTAGCTAGAAACTGTATTTTTGTCGATTTTTATTGAATTTGAAACTATATTTCAACGTTTTTTGATGGTTCTGAGCCACCAAACACACTTAAAGCATGCAGAATCGACTCAGAATAGGAAAAGGAGACGTTTAGGTCAATTTTATGCATTCTGGCGTTCGTAGATACAAGAAAACTGTTAAAATTCTTCAGAAACGTCACTTTTGAAGTGTTTTCTTGTACTTTTAAGCCAATCAGATACCCTACGGGCTCGGAAAGTGCAACGAAACCATCAAATTTTAGCTAGAAACTGTATTTTTGTCGATTTTTATTGAATTTGAACTATATTTCAACGTTTTTTGATGGTTCTGATCCACCAAACACACTTAAAGCATGCAGAATCGACTCAGAATAGGAAAAGGAGACGTTTAGGTCAATTTTATGCATTCTGGCGTTCGTAGATACAAGAAAACTGTTAAAATTCTTCAGAAACGTCACTTTTGAAGTGTTTTCTTGTACTTTTAAGCCAATCAGATACCCTACGGGCTCGGAAAGTGCAACGAAACCATCAAATTTTAGCTAGAAACTGTATTTTTGTCGATTTTTATTGAATTTGAACTATATTTCAACGTTTTTTGATGGTTCTGAGCCACCAAACACACTTAAAGCATGCAGAATCGACTCAGAATAGGAAAAGGAGACGTTTAGGTCAATTTTATGCATTCTGGCGTTCGTAGATACAAGAAAACTGTTAAAATTCTTCAGAAACGTCACTTTTGAAGTGTTTTCTTGTACTTTTAAGCCAATCAGATACCCTACGGGCTCGGAAAGTGCAACGAAACCATCAAATTTTAGCTAGAAACTGTATTTTTGTCGATTTTTATTGAATTTGAACTATATTTCAAAGTTTTTTGATGGTTCTGAGCCACCAAACACACTTAAAGCATGCAGAATCGACTCAGAATAGGAAAAGGAGACGTTTAGGTCAATTTTATGCATTCTGGCGTTCGTAGATACAAGAAAACTGTTAAAATTCTTCAGAAACGTCACTTTTGAAGTGTTTTCTTGTACTTTTAAGCCAATCAGATACCCTACGGGCTCGGAGAGTGCAACGAAACCATCAAATTTTAGCTAGAAACTGTATTTTTGTCGATTTTTATTGAATTTGAACTATATTTCAACGTTTTTTGATGGTTCTGAGCCACCAAACACACTTAAAGCATGCAGAATCGACTCAGAATAGGAAAAGGAGACGTTTAGGTCAATTTTATGCATTCTGGCGTTCGTAGATACAAGAAAACTGTTAAAATTCTTCAGAAACGTCACTTTTGAAGTGTTTTCTTGTACTTTTAAGCCAATCAGATACCCTACGGGCTCGGAAAGTGCAACGAAACCATCAAATTTTAGCTAGAAACTGTATTTTTGTCGATTTTTATTGAATTTGAACTATATTTCAACTTTTTTTGATGGTTCTGAGCCACCAAACACACTTAAAGCATGCAGAATCGACTCAGAATAGGAAAAGGAGACGTTTAGGTCAATTTTATGCATTCTGGCGTTCGTAGATACAAGAAAACTGTTAAAATTCTTCAGAAACGTCACTTTTGAAGTGTTTTCTTGTACTTTTAAGCCAATCAGATACCCTACGGGCTCGGAAAGTGCAACGAAACCATCAAATTTTAGCTAGAAACTGTATTTTTGTCGATTTTTATTGAATTTGAACTATATTTCAACGTTTTTTGATGGTTCTGAGCGACCAAACACACTTAAAGCATCCAGAATCGACTCAGAATAGGAAAAGGAGACGTTTAGGTCAATTTTATGCATTCTGGCGTTCGTAGATACAAGAAAACTGTTAAAATTCTTCAGAAACGTCACTTTTGAAGTGTTTTCTTGTACTTTTAAGCCAATCAGATATCCTACGGGCTCGGAAAGTGCAACGAAACCATCAAATTTTAGCTAGAAACTGTATTTTTGTCGATTTTTATTGAATTTGAACTATATTTCAACGTTTTTTGATGGTTCTGAGCCACCAAACACACTTAAAGCATGCAGAATCGACTCAGAATAGGAAAAGGAGACGTTTAGGTCAATTTTATGCATTCTGGCGTTCGTAGATACAAGAAAACTGTTAAAATTCTTCAGAAACGTCACTTTTGAAGTGTTTTCTTGTACTTTTAAAGCCAATCAGATACCCTACGGGCTCGGAAAATGCAACGAAACCATCAAATTTTAGCTAGAAACTGTATTTTTGTCGATTTTTATTGAATTTGAACTATATTTCAACGTTTTTTGATGGTTCTGAGCCACCAAACACACTTAAAGCATGCAGAATCGACTCAGAATAGGAAAAGGAGACGTTTAGGTCAATTTTATGCATTCTGGCGTTCGTAGATACAAGAAAACTGTTAAAATTCTTCAGAAACGTCACTTTTGAAGTGTTTTCTTGTACTTTTAAGCCAATCAGATACCCTACGGGCTCGGAAAGTGCAACGAAACCATCAAATTTTAGCTAGAAACTGTATTTTTGTCGATTTTTATTGAATTTGAACTATATTTCAACGTTTTTTGATGGTTCTGAGCCACCAAACACACTTAAAGCATGCAGAATCGACTCAGAATAGGAAAAGGAGACGTTTAGGTCAATTTTATGCATTCTGGCGTTCGTAGATACAAGAAAACTGTTAAAATTCTTCAGAAACGTCACTTTTGAAGTGTTTTCTTGTACTTTTAAGCCAATCAGATACCCTACGGGCTCGGAAAGTGCAACGAAACCATCAAATTTTAGCTAGAAACTGTATTTTTGTCGATTTTTATTGAATTTGAACTATATTTCAACGTTTTTTGATGGTTCTGAGCCACCAAACACACTTAAAGCATGCAGAATCGACTCAGAATAGGAAAAGGAGACGTTTAGGTCAATTTTATGCATTCTGGCGTTCGTAGATACAAGAAAACTGTTAAAATTCTTCAGAAACGTCACTTTTGAAGTGTTTTCTTGTACTTTTAAGCCAATCAGATACCCTACGGGCTCGGAAAGTGCAACGAAACCATCAAATTTTAGCTAGAAACTGTATTTTTGTCGATTTTTATTGAATTTGAACTATTTTTCAACGTTTTTTGATGGTTCTGAGCCACCAAACACACTTAAAGCATGCAGAATCGACTCAGAATAGGAAAAGGAGACGTTTAGGTCAATTTTATGCATTCTGGCGTTCGTAGATACAAGAAAACTGTTAAAATTCTTCAGAAACGTCACTTTTGAAGTGTTTTCTTGTACTTTTAAGCCAATCAGATAACCTACGGGCTCGGAAAGTGCAACGAAACCATCAAATTTTAGCTAGAAACTGTATTTTTGTCGATTTTTATTGAATTTGAACTATATTTCAAGGTTTTTTGATGGTTCTGAGCCACCAAACACACTTAAAGCATGCAGAATCGACTCAGAATAGGAAAAGGAGACGTTTAGGTCAATTTTATGCATTCTGGCGTTCGTAGATACAAGAAAACTGTTAAAATTCTTCAGAAACGTCACTTTTGAAGTGTTTTCTTGTACTTTTAAGCCAATCAGATACCCTACGGGCTCGGAAAGTGCAACGAAACCATCAAATTTTAGCTAGAAACTGTATTTTTGTCGATTTTTATTGAATTTGAACTATATTTCAACGTTTTTTGATGGTTCTGAGCCACCAAACACACTTAAAGCATGCAGAATCGACTCAGAATAGGAAAAGGAGACGTTTAGGTCAATTTTATGCATTCTGGCGTTCGTAGATACAAGAAAACTGTTAAAATTCTTCAGAAACGTCACTTTTGAAGTGTTTTCTTGTACTTTTAAGCCAATCAGATACCCTACGGGCTCGGAAAATGCAACGAAACCATCAAATTTTAGCTAGAAACTGTATTTTTGTCGATTTTTATTGAATTTGAACTATATTTCAACGTTTTTTGATGGTTCTGAGCCACCAAACACACTTAAAGCATGCAGAATCGACTCAGAATAGGAAAAGGAGACGTTTAGGTCAATTTTATGCATTCTGGCGTTCGTAGATACAAGAAAACTGTTAAAATTCTTCAGAAACGTCACTTTTGAAGTGTTTTCTTGTACTTTTAAGCCAATCAGATACCCTACGGGCTCGGAAAGTGCAACGAAACCATCAAATTTTAGCTAGAAACTGTATTTTTGTCGATTTTTATTGAATTTGAACTATATTTCAACGTTTTTTGATGGTTCTGAGCCACCAAACACACTTAAAGCATGCAGAATCGACTCAGAATAGGAAAAGGAGACGTTTAGGTCAATTTTATGCATTCTGGCGTTCGTAGATACAAGAAAACTGTTAAAATTCTTCAGAAACGTCACTTTTGAAGTGTTTTCTTGTACTTTTAAGCCAATCAGATACCCTACGGGCTCGGAAAGTGCAACGAAACCATCAAATTTTAGCTAGAAACTGTATTTTTGTCGATTTTTATTGAATTTGAACTATATTTCAACGTTTTTTGATGGTTCTGAGCCACCAAACACACTTAAAGCATGCAGAATCGACTCAGAATAGGAAAAGGAGACGTTTAGGTCAATTTTATGCATTCTGGCGTTCGTAGATACAAGAAAACTGTTAAAATTCTTCAGAAACGTCACTTTTGAAGTGTTTTCTTGTACTTTTAAGCCAATCAGATACCCTACGGGCTCGGAAAGTGCAACGAAACCATCAAATTTTAGCTAGAAACTGTGTTTTTGTCGATTTTTATTGAATTTGAACTATATTTCAACGTTTTTTGATGGTTCTGAGCCACCAAACACACTTAAAGCATGCAGAATCGACTCAGAATAGGAAAAGGAGACGTTTAGGTCAATTTTATGCATTCTGGCGTTCGTAGATACAAGAAAACTGTTAAAATTCTTCAGAAACGTCAGTTTTGAAGTGTTTTCTTGTACTTTTAAGCCAATCAGATACCCTACGGGCTCGGAAAATGCAACGAAACCATCAAATTTTAGCTAGAAACTGTATTTTTGTCGATTTTTATTGAATTTGAACTATATTTCAACGTTTTTTGATGGTTCTGAGCCACCAAACACACTTAAAGCATGCAGAATCGACTCAGAATAGGAAAAGGAGACGTTTAGGTCAATTTTATGCATTCTGGCGTTCGTAGATACAAGAAAACTGTTAAAATTCTTCAGAAACGTCACTTTTGAAGTGTTTTCTTGTACTTTTAAGCCAATCAGATACCCTACGGGCTCGGAAAGTGCAACGAAACCATCAAATTTTAGCTAGAAACTGTATTTTTGTCGATTTTTATTGAATTTGAACTATATTTCAACGTTTTTTGATGGTTCTGAGCCACCAAACACACTTAAAGCATGCAGAATCGACTCAGAATAGGAAAAGGAGACGTTTAGGTCAATTTTATGCATTCTGGCGTTCGTAGATACAAGAAAACTGTTAAAATTCTTCAGAAACGTCACTTTTGAAGTGTTTTCTTGTACTTTTAAGCCAATCAGATACCCTACGGGCTCGGAAAGTGCAACGAAACCATCAAATTTTAGCTAGAAACTGTATTTTTGTCGATTTTTATTGAATTTGAACTATATTTCAACGTTTTTTGATGGTTCTGAGCCACCAAACACACTTAAAGCATGCAGAATCGACTCAGAATAGGAAAAGGAGACGTTTAGGTCAATTTTATGCATTCTGGCGTTCGTAGATACAAGAAAACTGTTAAAATTCTTCAGAAACGTCACTTTTGAAGTGTTTTCTTGTACTTTTAAGCCAATCAGATACCCTACGGGCTCGGAAAGTGCAACGAAACCATCAAATTTTAGCTAGAAACTGTATTTTTGTCGATTTTTATTGAATTTGAACTATATTTCAACGTTTTTTGATGGTTCTGAGCCACCAAACACACTTAAAGCATGCAGAATCGACTCAGAATAGGAAAAGGAGACGTTTAGGTCAATTTTATGCATTCTGGCGTTCGTAGATACAAGAAAACTGTTAAAATTCTTCAGAAACGTCAGTTTTGAAGTGTTTTCTTGTACTTTTAAGCCAATCAGATACCCTACGGGCTCGGAAAATGCAACGAAACCATCAAATTTTAGCTAGAAACTGTATTTTTGTCGATTTTTATTGAATTTGAACTATATTTCAACGTTTTTTGATGGTTCTGAGCCACCAAACACACTTAAAGCATGCAGAATCGACTCAGAATAGGAAAAGGAGACGTTTAGGTCAATTTTATGCATTCTGGCGTTCGTAGATACAAGAAAACTGTTAAAATTCTTCAGAAACGTCACTTTTGAAGTGTTTTCTTGTACTTTTAAGCCAATCAGATACCCTACGGGCTCGGAAAGTGCAACGAAACCATCAAATTTTAGCTAGAAACTGTATTTTTGTCGATTTTTATTGAATTTGAACTATATTTCAACGTTTTTTGATGGTTCTGAGCCACCAAACACACTTAAAGCATGCAGAATCGACTCAGAATAGGAAAAGGAGACGTTTAGGTCAATTTTATGCATTCTGGCGTTCGTAGATACAAGAAAACTGTTAAAATTCTTCAGAAACGTCACTTTTGAAGTGTTTTCTTGTACTTTTAAGCCAATCAGATACCCTACGGGCTCGGAAAGTGCAACGAAACCATCAAATTTTAGCTAGAAACTGTATTTTTGTCGATTTTTATTGAATTTGAACTATATTTCAACGTTTTTTGATGGTTCTGAGCCACCAAACACACTTAAAGCATGCAGAATCGACTCAGAATAGGAAAAGGAGACGTTTAGGTCAATTTTATGCATTCTGGCTTTCGTAGATACAAGAAAACTGTTAAAATTCTTCAGAAACGTCACTTTTGAAGTGTTTTCTTGTACTTTTAAGACAATCAGATACCCTACGGGCTCGGAAAGTGCAACGAAACCATCAAATTTTAGCTAGAAACTGTATTTTTGTCGATTTTTATTGAATTTGAATTATATTTCAACGTTTTTTGATGGTTCTGAGCCACCAAACACACTTAAAGCATGCAGAATCGACTCAGAATAGGAAAAGGAGACGTTTAGGTCAATTTTATACATTCTGGCGTTCGTAGATACAAGAAAACTGTTAAAATTCTTCAGAAACGTCACTTTTGAAGTGTTTTCTTGTACTTTTAAGCCAATCAGATACCCTACGGGCTCGGAAAGTGCAACGAAACCATCAAATTTTAGCTAGAAACTGTATTTTTGTCGATTTTTATTGAATTTGAACTATATTTCAACGTTTTTTGATGGTTCTGAGCCACCAAACACACTTAAAGCATGCAGAATCGACTCAGAATAGGAAAAGGAGACGTTTAGGTCAATTTTATGCATTCTGGCGTTCGTAGATACAAGAAAACTGTTAAAATTCTTCAGAAACGTCACTTTTGAAGTGTTTTCTTGTACTTT
This sequence comes from Zophobas morio, assembly GCF_036711695.1. Lineage (NCBI taxonomy): Eukaryota > Metazoa > Arthropoda > Insecta > Coleoptera > Tenebrionidae > Zophobas > Zophobas morio. The sequence continues at coordinate 176,897 of NW_026972302.1, forward strand.
TAAGCCAATCAGATACCCAACGGGCTCGGAAAGTGCAACGAAACCATCAAATTTTAGCTAGAAACTGTATTTTTGTCGATTTTTATTGAATTTGAACTATATTTCAACGTTTTTTGATGGTTCTGAGCCACCAAACACACTTAAAGCATGCAGAATCGACTCAGAATAGGAAAAGGAGACGTTTAGGTCAATTTTATGCATTCTGGCGTTCGTAGATACAAGAAAACTGTTAAAATTCTTCAGAAACGTCAGTTTTGAAGTGTTTTCTTGTACTTTTAAGCCAATCAGATACCCTACGGCTCGGAAAATGCAACGAAACCATCAAATTTTAGCTAGAAACTGTATTTTTGTCGATTTTTATTGAATTTGAACTATATTTCAACGTTTTTTGATGGTTCTGAGCCACCAAACACACTTAAAGCATGCAGAATCGACTCAGAATAGGAAAAGGAGACGTTTAGGTCAATTTTATGCATTCTGGCGTTCGTAGATACAAGAAAACTGTTAAAATTCTTCAGAAACGTCACTTTTCAAGTGTTTTCTTGTACTTTTAAGCCAATCAGATACCCTACGGGCTCGGAAAGTGCAACGAAACCATCAAATTTTAGCTAGAAACTGTATTTTTGTCGATTTTTACTGAATTTGAACTATATTTCAACGTTTTTTGATGGTTCTGAGCCACCAAACACACTTAAAGCATGCAGAATCGACTCAGAATAGGAAAAGGAGACGTTTAGGTCAATTTTATGCATTCTGGCGTTCGTAGATACAAGAAAACTGTTAAAATTCTTCAGAAACGTCACTTTTGAAGTGTTTTCTTGTACTTTTAAGACAATCAGATACCCTACGGGCTCGGAAAGTGCAACGAAACCATCAAATTTTAGCTAGAAACTGTATTTTTGTCGATTTTTATTGAATTTGAATTATATTTCAACGTTTTTTGATGGTTCTGAGCCACCAAACACACTTAAAGCATGCAGAATCGACTCAGAATAGGAAAAGGAGACGTTTAGGTCAATTTTATACATTCTGGCGTTCGTAGATACAAGAAAACTGTTAAAATTCTTCAGAAACGTCACTTTTGAAGTGTTTTCTTGTACTTTTAAGCCAATCAGATACCCTACGGGCTCGGAAAGTGCAACGAAACCATCAAATTTTAGCTAGAAACTGTATTTTTGTCGATTTTTATTGAATTTGAACTATATTTCAACGTTTTTTGATGGTTCTGAGCCACCAAACACACTTAAAGCATGCAGAATCGACTCAGAATAGGAAAAGGAGACGTTTAGGTCAATTTTATGCATTCTGGCGTTCGTAGATACAAGAAAACTGTTAAAATTCTTCAGAAACGTCACTTTTGAAGTGTTTTCTTGTACTTTTAAGCCAATCAGATACCCTACGGGCTCGGAGAGTGCAACGAAACCATCAAATTTTAGCTAGAAACTGTATTTTTGTCGATTTTTATTGAATTTGAACTATATTTCAACGTTTTTTGATGGTTCTGAGCCACCAAACACACTTAAAGCATGCAGAATCGACTCAGAATAGGAAAAGGAGACGTTTAGGTCAATTTTATGCATTCTGGCGTTCGTAGATACAAGAAAACTGTTAAAATTCTTCAGAAACGTCACTTTTGAAGTGTTTTCTTGTACTTTTAAGCCAATCAGATACCCTACGGGCTCGGAAAGTGCAACGAAACCATCAAATTTTAGCTAGAAACTGTATTTTTGTCGATTTTTATTGAATTTGAACTATATTTCAACTTTTTTTGATGGTTCTGAGCCACCAAACACACTTAAAGCATGCAGAATCGACTCAGAATAGGAAAAGGAGACGTTTAGGTCAATTTTATGCATTCTGGCGTTCGTAGATACAAGAAAACTGTTAAAATTCTTCAGAAACGTCACTTTTGAAGTGTTTTCTTGTACTTTTAAGCCAATCAGATACCCTACGGGCTCGGAAAGTGCAACGAAACCATCAAATTTTAGCTAGAAACTGTATTTTTGTCGATTTTTATTGAATTTGAACTATATTTCAACGTTTTTTGATGGTTCTGAGCCACCAAACACACTTAAAGCATGCAGAATCGACTCAGAATAGGAAAAGGAGACGTTTAGGTCAATTTTATGCATTCTGGCGTTCGTAGATACAAGAAAACTGTTAAAATTCTTCAGAAACGTCACTTTTGAAGTGTTTTCTTGTACTTTTAAGCCAATCAGATACCCTACGGGCTCGGAAAATGCAACGAAACCATCAAATTTTAGCTAGAAACTGTATTTTTGTCGATTTTTATTGAATTTGAACTATATTTCAACGTTTTTTGATGGTTCTGAGCCACCAAACACACTTAAAGCATGCAGAATCGACTCAGAATAGGAAAAGGAGACGTTTAGGTCAATTTTATGCATTCTGGCGTTCGTAGATACAAGAAAACTGTTAAAATTCTTCAAAAACGTCACTTTTGAAGTGTTTTCTTGTACTTTTAAGCCAATCAGATACCCTACGGGCTCGGAAAGTGCAACGAAACCATCAAATTTTAGCTAGAAACTGTATTTTTGTCGATTTTTATTGAATTTGAACTATATTTCAACGTTTTTTGATGGTTCTGAGCCACCAAACACACTTAAACCATGCAGAATCGACTCAGAATAGGAAAAGGAGACGTTTAGGTCAATTTTATGCATTCTGGCGTTCGTAGATACAAGAAAACTGTTAAAATTCTTCAGAAACGTCACTTTTGAAGTGTTTTCTTGTACTTTTAAGCCAATCAGATACCCTACGGGCTCGGAAAGTGCAACGAAACCATCAAATTTTAGCTAGAAACTGTATTTTTGTCGATTTTTGTTGAATTTGAACTATATTTCAACGTTTTTTGATGGTTCTGAGCCACCAAACACACTTAAAGCATGCAGAATCGACTCAGAATAGGAAAAGGAGACGTTTAGGTCAATTTTATGCATTCTGGCGTTCGTAGATACAAGAAAACTGTTAAAATTCTTCAGAAACGTCACTTTTGAAGTGTTTTCTTGTACTTTTAAGCCAATCAGATACCCTACGGGCTCGGAAAGTGCAACGAAACCATCAAATTTTAGCTAGAAACTGTATTTTTGTCGATTTTTATTGAATTTGAACTATATTTCAACGTTTTTTGATGGTTCTGAGCCACCAAACACACTTAAAGCATGCAGAATCGACTCAGAATAGGAAAAGGAGACGTTTAGGTCAATTTTATGCATTCTGGCGTTCGTAGATACAAGAAAACTGTTAAAATTCTTCAGAAACGTCACTTTTGAAGTGTTTTCTTGTACCTTTAAGCCAATCAGATACCCTACGGGCTCGGAAAATGCAACGAAACCATCAAATTTTAGCTAGAAACTGTATTTTTGTCGATTTTTATTGAATTTGAACTATATTTCAACGTTTTTTGATGGTTCTGAGCCACCAAACACACTTAAAGCATGCAGAATCGACTCAGAATAGGAAAAGGAGACGTTTAGGTCAATTTTATGCATTCTGGCGTTCGTAGATACAAGAAAACTGTTAAAATTCTTCAGAAACGTCACTTTTGAAGTGTTTTCTTGTACTTTTAAGCCAATCAGATACCCTACGGGCTCGGAAAGTGCAACGAAACCATCAAATTTTAGCTAGAAACTGTATTTTTGTCGATTTTTATTGAATTTGAACTATATTTCAACGTTTTTTGATGGTTCTGAGCCACCAAACACACTTAAAGCATGCAGAATCGACTCAGAATAGGAAAAGGAGACGTTTAGGTCAATTTTATGCATTCTGGCGTTCGTAGATACAAGAAAACTGTTAAAATTCTTCAGAAACGTCACTTTTGAAGTGTTTTCTTGTACTTTTAAGCCAATCAGATACCCTACGGGCTCGGAAAGTGCAACGAAACCATCAAATTTTAGCTAGAAACCTGTATTTTTGTCGATTTTTATTGAATTTGAACTATATTTCAACGTTTTTTGATGGTTCTGAGCCACCAAACACACTTAAAGCATGCAGAATCGACTCAGAATAGGAAAAGGAGACGTTTAGGTCAATTTTATGCATTCTGGCGTTCGTAGATACAAGAAAACTGTTAAAATTCTTCAGAAACGTCACTTTTGAAGTGTTTTCTTGTACTTTTAAGCCAATCAGATACCCTACGGGCTCGGAAAGTGCAACGAAACCATCAAATTTTAGCTAGAAACTGTATTTTTGTCGATTTTTATTGAATTTGAACTATATTTCAACGTTTTTTGATGGTTCTGAGCCACCAAACACACTTAAAGCATGCAGATCGACTCAGAATAGGAAAAGGAGACGTTTAGGTCAATTTTATGCATTCTGGCGTTCGTAGATACAAGAAAACTGTTAAAATTCTTCAGAAACGTCACTTTTGAAGTGTTTTCTTGTACTTTTAAGCCAATCAGATACCCTACGGGCTCGGAAAGTGCAACGAAACCATCAAATTTTAGCTAGAAACTGTATTTTTGTCGATTTTTATTGAATTTGAACTATATTTCAACGTTTTTTGATGGTTCTGAGCCACCAAACACACTTAAAGCATGCAGAATCGACTCAGAATAGGAAAAGGAGACGTTTAGGTCAATTTTATGCATTCTGGCGTTCGTAGATACAAGAAAACTGTTAAAATTCTTCAGAAACGTCACTTTTGAAGTGTTTTCTTGTACTTTTAAGCCAATCAGATACCCTACGGGCTCGGAAAATGCAACGAAACCATCAAATTTTAGCTAGAAACTGTATTTTTGTCGATTTTTATTGAATTTGAACTATATTTCAACGTTTTTTGATGGTTCTGAGCCACCAAATACACTTAAAGCATGCAGAATCGACTCAGAATAGGAAAAGGAGACGTTTAGGTCAATTTTATGCATTCTGGCGTTCGTAGATACAAGAAAACTGTTAAAATTCTTCAGAAACGTCACTTTTGAAGTGTTTTCTTGTACTTTTAAGCCAATCAGATACCCTACGGGCTCGGAAAGTGCAACGAAACCATCAAATTTTAGCTAGAAACTGTATTTTTGTCGATTTTTATTGAATTTGAACTATATTTCAACGTTTTTTGATGGTTCTGAGCCACCAAACACACTTAAACCATGCAGAATCGACTCAGAATAGGAAAAGGAGACGTTTAGGTCAATTTTATGCATTCTGGCGTTCGTAGATACAAGAAAACTGTTAAAATTCTTCAGAAACGTCACTTTTGAAGTGTTTTCTTGTACTTTTAAGCCAATCAGATACCCTACGGGCTCGGAAAGTGCAACGAAACCATCAAATTTTAGCTAGAAACTGTATTTTTGTCGATTTTTATTGAATTTGAACTATATTTCAACGTTTTTTGATGGTTCTGAGCCACCAAACACACTTAAAGCATGCAGAATCGACTCAGAATAGGAAAAGGAGACGTTTAGGTCAATTTTATGCATTCTGGCGTTCGTAGATACAAGAAAACTGTTAAAATTCTTCAGAAACGTCACTTTTGAAGTGTTTTCTTGTACTTTTAAGCCAATCAGATACCCTACGGGCTCGGAAAGTGCAACGAAACCATCAAATTTTAGCTAGAAACTGTATTTTTGTCGATTTTTATTGAATTTGAACTATATTTCAACGTTTTTTGATGGTTCTGAGCCACCAAACACACTTAAAGCATGCAGAATCGACTCAGAATAGGAAAAGGAGACGTTTAGGTCAATTTTATGCATTCTGGCGTTCGTAGATACAAGAAAACTGTTAAAATTCTTCAGAAACGTCACTTTTGAAGTGTTTTCTTGTACTTTTAAGCCAATCAGATACCCTACGGGCTCGGAAAATGCAACGAAACCATCAAATTTTAGCTAGAAACTGTATTTTTGTCGATTTTTATTGAATTTGAACTATATTTCAACGTTTTTTGATGGTTCTGAGCCACCAAACACACTTAAAGCATGCAGAATCGACTCAGAATAGGAAAAGGAGACGTTTAGGTCAATTTTATGCATTCTGGCGTTCGTAGATACAAGAAAACTGTTAAAATTCTTCAGAAACGTCACTTTTGAAGTGTTTTCTTGTACTTTTAAGCCAATCAGATACCCTACGGGCTCGGAAAGTGCAACGAAACCATCAAATTTTAGCTAGAAACTGTATTTTTGTCGATTTTTATTGAATTTGAACTATATTTCAACGTTTTTTGATGGTTCTGAGCCACCAAACACACTTAAAGCATGCAGAATCGACTCAGAATAGGAAAAGGAGACGTTTAGGTCAATTTTATGCATTCTGGCGTTCGTAGATACAAGAAAACTGTTAAAATTCTTCAGAAACGTCACTTTTGAAGTGTTTTCTTGTACTTTTAAGCCAATCAGATACCCTACGGGCTCGGAAAGTGCAACGAAACCATCAAATTTTAGCTAGAAACTGTATTTTTGTCGATTTTTATTGAATTTGAACTATATTTCAACGTTTTTTGATGGTTCTGAGCCACCAAACACATTTAAAGCATGCAGAATCGACTCAGAATAGGAAAAGGAGACGTTTAGGTCAATTTTATGCATTCTGGCGTTCGTAGATACAAGAAAACTGTTAAAATTCTTCAGAAACGTCACTTTTGAAGTGTTTTCTTGTACTTTTAAGCCAATCAGATACCCTACGGGCTCGGAAAGTGCAACGAAACCATCAAATTTTAGCTAGAAACTGTATTTTTGTCGATTTTTATTGAATTTGAACTATATTTCAACGTTTTTTGATGGTTCTGAGCCACCAAACACACTTAAAGCATGCAGAATCGACTCAGAATAGGAAAAGGAGACGTTTAGGTCAATTTTATGCATTCTGGCGTTCGTAGATACAAGAAAACTGTTAAAATTCTTCAGAAACGTCACTTTTGAAGTGTTTTCTTGTACTTTTAAGCCAATCAGATACCCTACGGGCTCGGAAAGTGCAACGAAACCATCAAATTTTAGCTAGAAACTGTATTTTTGTCGATTTTTATTGAATTTGAACTATATTTCAACGTTTTTTGATGGTTCTGAGCCACCAAACACACTTAAAGCATGCAGAATCGACTCAGAATAGGAAAAGGAGACGTTTAGGTCAATTTTATGCATTCTGGCGTTCGTAGATACAAGAAAACTGTTAAAATTCTTCAGAAACGTCAGTTTTGAAGTGTTTTCTTGTACTTTTAACCCAATCAGATACCCTACGGGCTCGGAAAATGCAACGAAACCATCAAATTTTAGCTAGAAACTGTATTTTTGTCGATTTTTATTGAATTTGAACTATATTTCAACGTTTTTTGATGGTTCTGAGCCACCAAACACACTTAAAGCATGCAGAATCGACTCAGAATAGGAAAAGGAGATGTTTAGGTCAATTTTATGCATTCTGGCGTTCGTAGATACAAGAAAACTGTTAAAATTCTTCAGAACCGTCACTTTTGAAGTGTTTTCTTGTACTTTTAAGCCAATCAGATACCCTACGGGCTCGGAAAGTGCAACGAAACCATCAAATTTTAGCTAGAAACTGTATTTTGTCGATTTTTATTGAATTTGAACTATATTTCAACGTTTTTTGATGGTTCTGAGCCACCAAACACACTTAAAGCATGCAGAATCGACTCAGAATAGGAAAAGGAGACGTTTAGGTCAATTTTATGCATTCTGGCGTTCGTAGATACAAGAAAACTGTTAAAATTCTTCAGAAACGTCACTTTTGAAGTGTTTTCTTGTACTTTTAAGCCAATCAGATACCCTACGGGCTCGGAAAGTGCAACGAAACCATCAAATTTTAGCTAGAAACTGTATTTTTGTCGATTTTTATTGAATTTGAACTATATTTCAACGTTTTTTGATGGTTCTGAGCCACCAAACACACTTAAAGCATGCAGAATCGACTCAGAATAGGAAAAGGAGACGTTTAGGTCAATTTTATGCATTCTGGCGTTCGTAGATACAAGAAAATTGTTAAAATTCTTCAGAAACGTCACTTTTGAAGTGTTTTCTTGTACTTTTAAGACAATCAGATACCCTACGGGCTCGGAAAGTGCAACGAAACCATCAAATTTTAGCTAGAAACTGTATTTTTGTCGATTTTTATTGAATTTGAATTATATTTCAACGTTTTTTGATGGTTCTGAGCCACCAAACACACTTAAAGCATGCAGAATCGGCTCAGAATAGGAAAAGGAGACGTTTAGGTCAATTTTATACATTCTGGCGTTCGTAGATACAAGAAAACTGTTAAAATTCTTCAGAAACGTCACTTTTGAAGTGTTTTCTTGTACTTTTAAGCCAATCAGATACCCTACGGGCTCGGAAAGTGCAACGAAACCATCAAATTTTAGCTAGAAACTGTATTTTTGTCGATTTTTATTGAATTTGAACTATATTTCAACGTTTTTTGATGGTTCTGAGCCACCAAACACACTTAAAGCATGCAGAATCGACTCAGAATAGGAAAAGGAGACGTTTAGGTCAATTTTATGCATTCTGGCGTTCGTAGATACAAGAAAACTGTTAAAATTCTTCAGAAACGTCACTTTTGAAGTGTTTTCTTGTACTTTTAAGCCTATCAGATACCCTACGGGCTCGGAAAGTGCAACGAAACCATCAAATTTTAGCTAGAAACTGTATTTTTGTCGATTTTTATTGAATTTGAACTATATTTCAAAGTTTTTTGATGGTTCTGAGCCACCAAACACACTTAAAGCATGCAGAATCGACTCAGAATAGGAAAAGGAGACGTTTAGGTCAATTTTATGCATTCTGGCGTTCGTAGATACAAGAAAACTGTTAAAATTCTTCAGAAACGTCACTTTTGAAGTGTTTTCTTGTACTTTTAAGCCAATCAGATACCCTACGGGCTCGGAAAGTGCAACGAAACCATCAAATTTTAGCTAGAAACTGTATTTATCGATTTTTATTGAATTTGAACTATATTTCAACGTTTTTTGATGGTTCTGAGCCACCAAACACACTTAAAGCATGCAGAATCGACTCAGAATAGGAAAAGGAGACGTTTAGGTCAATTTTATGCATTCTGGCGTTCGTAGATACAAGAAAACTGTTAAAATTCTTCAGAAACGTCACTTTTGAAGTGTTTTCTTGTACTTTTAAGCCAATCAGATAGCCTACGGGCTCGGAAAGTGCAACGAAACCATCAAATTTTAGCTAGAAACTGTATTTTTGTCGATTTTTATTGAATTTGAACTATATTTCAACGTTTTTTGATGGTTCTGAGCCACCAAACACACTTAAAGCATGCAGAATCGACTCAGAATAGGAAAAGGAGATGTTTAGGTCAATTTTATGCATTCTGGCGTTCGTAGATACAAGAAAACTGTTAAAATTCTTCAGAAACGTCACTTTTGAAGTGTTTTCTTGTACTTTTTAGCCAATCAGATACCCTACGGGCTCGGAAAGTGCAACGAAACCATCAAATTTTAGCTAGAAACTGTATTTTTGTCGATTTTTATTGAATTTGAACTATATTTCAACGTTTTTTGATGGTTCTGAGCCACCAAACACACTTAAAGCATGCAGAATCGACTCAGAATAGGAAAAGGAGACGTTTAGGTCAATTTTATGCATTCTGGCGTTCGTAGATACAAGAAAACTGTTAAAATTCTTCAGAAACGTCACTTTTGAAGTGTTTTCTTGTACTTTTAAGCCAATCAGATACCCTACGGGCTCGGAAAGTGCAACGAAACCATCAAATTTTAGCTAGAAACTGTATTTTTGTCGATTTTTATTGAATTTGAACTATATTTCAACGTTTTTTGATGGTTCTGAGCCACCAAACACACTTAAAGCATGCAGAATCGACTCAGAATAGGAAAAGGAGACGTTTAGGTCAATTTTATGCATTCTGGCGTTCGTAGATACAAGAAAACTGTTAAAATTCTTCAGAAACGTCACTTTTGAAGTGTTTTCTTGTACTTTTAAGCCAATCAGATACCCTACGGGCCCGGAAAGTGCAACGAAACCATCAAATTTTAGCTAGAAACTGTATTTTTGTCGATTTTTATTGAATTTGAACTATATTTCAACGTTTTTTGATGGTTCTGAGCCACCAAACACACTTAAAGCATGCAGAATCGACTCAGAATAGGAAAAGGAGACGTTTAGGTCAATTTTATGCATTCTGGCGTTCGTAGATACAAGAAAACTGTTAAAATTCTTCAGAAACGTCACTTTTGAAGTGTTTTCTTGTACTTTTAAGCCAATCAGATACCCTACGGGCTCGGAAAGTGCAACGAAACCATCAAATTTTAGCTAGAAACTGTATTTTTGTCGATTTTTATTGAATTTGAACTATATTTCAACGTTTTTTGATGGTTCTGAGCCACCAAACACACTTAAAGCATGCAGAATCGACTCAGAATAGGAAAAGGAGATGTTTAGGTCAATTTTATGCATTCTGGCGTTCGTAGATACAAGAAAACTGTTAAAATTCTTCAGAAACGTCACTTTTGAAGTGTTTTCTTGTACTTTTAAGCCAATCAGATACCCGACGGGCTCGGAAAGTGCAACGAAACCATCAAATTTTAGCTAGAAACTGTATTTTTGTCGATTTTTATTGAATTTGAACTATATTTCAACGTTTTTTGATGGTTCTGAGCCACCAAACACACTTAAAGCATGCAGAATCGACTCAGAATAGGAAAAGGAGACGTTTAGGTCAATTTTATGCATTCTGGCGTTCGTAGATACAAGAAAACTGTTAAAATTCTTCAGAAACGTCACTTTTGAAGTGTTTTCTTGTACTTTTAAGCCAATCAGATACCCTACGGGCTCGGAAAGTGCAACGAAACCATCAAATTTTAGCTAGAAACTGTATTTTTGTCGATTTTTATTGAATTTGAACTATATTTCAACGTTTTTTGATGGTTCTGAGCCACCAAACACACTTAAAGCATGCAGAATCGACTCAGAATAGGAAAAGGAGACGTTTAGGTCAATTTTATGCATTCTGGCGTTCGTAGATACAAGAAAACTGTTAAAATTCTTCAGAAACGTCACTTTTGAAGTGTTTTCTTGTACTTTTAAGCCAATCAGATACCCTACGGGCTCGGAAAGTGCAACGAAACCATCAAATTTTAGCTAGAAACTGTATTTTTGTCGATTTTTATTGAATTTGAACTATATTTCAACGTTTTTTGATGGTTCTGAGCCACCAAACACACTTAAAGCATGCAGAATCGACTCAGAATAGGAAAAGGAGACGTTTAGGTCAATTTTATGCATTCTGGCGTTCGTAGATACAAGAAAACTGTTAAAATTCTTCAGAAACGTCACTTTTGAAGTGTTTTCTTGTACTTTTAAGCCAATCAGATACCCTACGGGCTCGGAAAGTGCAACGAAACCATCAAATTTTAGCTAGAAACTGTATTTTTGTCGATTTTTATTGAATTTGAACTATATTTCAACGTTTTTTGATGGTTCTGAGCCACCAAACACACTTAAAGCATGCAGAATCGACTCAGAATAGGAAAAGGAGACGTTTAGGTCAATTTTATGCATTCTGGCGTTCGTAGATACAAGAAAACTGTTAAAATTCTTCAGAAACGTCACTTTTGAAGTGTTTTCTTGTACTTTTAAGCCAATCAGATACCCTACGGGCTCGGAAAGTGCAACGAAACCATCAAATTTTAGCTAGAAACTGTATTTTTGTCGATTTTTATTGAATTTGAACTATATTTCAACGTTTTTTGATGGTTCTGAGCCACCAAACACACTTAAAGCATGCAGAATCGACTCAGAATAGGAAAAGGAGACGTTTAGGTCAATTTTATGCATTCTGGCGTTCGTAGATACAAGAAAACTGTTAAAATTCTTCAGAAACGTCACTTTTGAAGTGTTTTCTTGTACTTTTGAGCCAATCATATACCCTACGGGCTCGGAAAGTGCAACGAAACCATCAAATTTTAGCTAGAAACTGTATTTTTGTCGATTTTTATTGAATTTGAACTATATTTCAACGTTTTTTGATGGTTCTGAGCCACCAAACACACTTAAAGCATGCAGAATCGACTCAGAATAGGAAAAGGAGACGTTTAGGTCAATTTTATGCATTCTGGCGTTCGTAGATACAAGAAAACTGTTAAAATTCTTCAGAAACGTCACTTTTGAAGTGTTTTCTTGTACTTTTAAGCCAATCAGATACCCAACGGGCTCGGAAAGTGCAACGAAACCATCAAATTTTAGCTAGAAACTGTATTTTTGTCGATTTTTATTGAATTTGAACTATATTTCAACGTTTTTTGATGGTTCTGAGCCACCAAACACACTTAAAGCATGCAGAATCGACTCAGAATAGGAAAAGGAGACGTTTAGGTCAATTTTATGCATTCTGGCGTTCGTAGATACAAGAAAACTGTTAAAATTCTTCAGAAACGTCACTTTTGAAGTGTTTTCTTGTACTTTTAAGCCAATCAGATACCCTACGGGCTCGGAAAGTGCAACGAAACCATCAAATTTTAGCTAGAAACTGTATTTTTGTCGATTTTTATTGAATTTGAACTATATTTCAACGTTTTTTGATGGTTCTGAGCCACCAAACACACTTAAAGCATGCAGAATCGACTCAGAATAGGAAAAGGAGACGTTTAGGTCAATTTTATGCATTCTGGCGTTCGTAGATACAAGAAAACTGTTAAAATTCTTCAGAAACGTCACTTTTGAAGTGTTTTCTTGTACTTTTAAGCCAATCAGATACCCTACGGGCTCGGAAAGTGCAACGAAACCATCAAATTTTAGCTAGAAACTGTATTTTTGTCGATTTTTATTGAATTTGAACTATATTTCAACGTTTTTTGATGGTTCTGAGCCACCAAACACACTTAAAGCATGCAGAATCGACTCAGAATAGGAAAAGGAGACGTTTAGGTCAATTTTATGCATTCTGGCGTTCGTAGATACAAGAAAACTGTTAAAATTCTTCAGAAACGTCACTTTTGAAGTGTTTTCTTGTACTTTTAAGCCAATCAGATACCCTACGGGCTCGGAAAGTGCAACGAAACCATCAAATTTTAGCTAGAAACTGTATTTTTGTCGATTTTTATTGAATTTGAACTATATTTCAACGTTTTTTGATGGTTCTGAGCCACCAAACACACTTAAAGCCTGCAGAATCGACTCAGAATAGGAAAAGGAGACGTTTAGGTCAATTTTATGCATTCTGGCGTTCGTAGATACAAGAAAACTGTTAAAATTCTTCAGAAACGTCACTTTTGAAGTGTTTTCTTGTACTTTTAAGCCAATCAGATACCCAACGGGCTCGGAAAGTGCAACGAAACCATCAAATTTTAGCTAGAAACTGTATTTTTGTCGATTTTTATTGAATTTGAACTATATTTCAACGTTTTTTGATGGTTCTGAGCCACCAAACACACTTAAAGCATGCAGAATCGACTCAGAATAGGAAAAGGAGACGTTTAGGTCAATTTTATGCATTCTGGCGTTCGTAGATACAAGAAAACTGTTAAAATTCTTCAGAAACGTCACTTTTGAAGTGTTTTCTTGTACTTTTAAGCCAATCAGATACCCTACGGGCTCGGAAAGTGCAACGAAACCATCAAATTTTAGCTAGAAACTGTATTTTTGTCGATTTTTATTGAACTTGAACTATATTTCAACGTTTTTTGATGGTTCTGAGCCACCAAACACACTTAAAGCATGCAGAATCGACTCAGAATAGGAAAAGGAGACGTTTAGGTCAATTTTATGCATTCTGGCGTTCGTAGATACAAGAAAACTGTTAAAATTCTTCAGAAACGTCACTTTTGAAGTGTTTTCTTGTACTTTTAAGCCAATCAGATACCCTACGGGCTCGGAAAGTGCAACGAAACCATCAAATTTTAGCTAGAAACTGTATTTTTGTCGATTTTTATTGAATTTGAACTATATTTCAACGTTTTTTGATGGTTCTGAGCCACCAAACACACTTAAAGCATGCAGAATCGACTCAGAATAGGAAAAGGAGACGTTTAGGTCAATTTTATGCATTCTGGCGTTCGTAGATACAAGAAAACTGTTAAAATTCTTCAGAAACGTCACTTTTGAAGTGTTTTCTTGTACTTTTAAGCCAATCAGATACCCTACGGGCTCGGAAAGTGCAACGAAACCATCAAATTTTAGCTAGAAACTGTATTTTTGTCGATTTTTATTGAATTTGAACTATATTTCAACGTTTTTTGATGGTTCTGAGCCACCAAACACACTTAAAGCATGCAGAATCGACTCAGAATAGGAAAAGGAGACGTTTAGGTCAATTTTATGCATTCTGGCGTTCGTAGATACAAGAAAACTGTTAAAATTCTTCAGAAACGTCACTTTTGAAGTGTTTTCTTGTACTTTTAAGCCAATCAGATACCCTACGGGCTCGGAAAGTGCAACGAAACCATCAAATTTTAGCTAGAAACTGTATTTTTGTCGATTTTTATTGAATTTGAACTATATTTCAACGTTTTTTGATGGTTCTGAGCCACCAAACACACTTAAAGCCTGCAGAATCGACTCAGAATAGGAAAAGGAGACGTTTAGGTCAATTTTATGCATTCTGGCGTTCGTAGATACAAGAAAACTGTTAAAATTCTTCAGAAACGTCACTTTTGAAGTGTTTTCTTGTACTTTTAAGCCAATCAGATACCCAACGGGCTCGGAAAGTGCAACGAAACCATCAAATTTTAGCTAGAAACTGTATTTTTGTCGATTTTTATTGAATTTGAACTATATTTCAACGTTTTTTGATGGTTCTGAGCCACCAAACACACTTAAAGCATGCAGAATCGACTCAGAATAGGAAAAGGAGACGTTTAGGTCAATTTTATGCATTCTGGCGTTCGTAGATACAAGAAAACTGTTAAAATTCTTCAGAAACGTCACTTTTGAAGTGTTTTCTTGTACTTTTAAGCCAATCAGATACCCTACGGGCTCGGAAAGTGCAACGAAACCATCAAATTTTAGCTAGAAACTGTATTTTTGTCGATTTTTATTGAACTTGAACTATATTTCAACGTTTTTTGATGGTTCTGAGCCACCAAACACACTTAAAGCATGCAGAATCGACTCAGAATAGGAAAAGGAGACGTTTAGGTCAATTTTATGCATTCTGGCGTTCGTAGATACAAGAAAACTGTTAAAATTCTTCAGAAACGTCACTTTTGAAGTGTTTTCTTGTACTTTTAAGCCAATCAGATACCCTACGGGCTCGGAAAGTGCAACGAAACCATCAAATTTTAGCTAGAAACTGTATTTTTGTCGATTTTTATTGAATTTGAACTATATTTCAACGTTTTTTGATGGTTCTGAGCCACCAAACACACTTAAAGCATGCAGAATCGACTCAGAATAGGAAAAGGAGACGTTTAGGTCAATTTTATGCATTCTGGCGTTCGTAGATACAAGAAAACTGTTAAAATTCTTCAGAAACGTCACTTTTGAAGTGTTTTCTTGTACTTTTAAGCCAATCAGATACCCTACGGGCTCGGAAAGTGCAACGAAACCATCAAATTTTAGCTAGAAACTGTATTTTTGTCGATTTTTATTGAATTTGAACTATATTTCAACGTTTTTTGATGGTTCTGAGCCACCAAACACACTTAAAGCCTGCAGAATCGACTCAGAATAGGAAAAGGAGACGTTTAGGTCAATTTTATGCATTCTGGCGTTCGTAGATACAAGAAAACTGTTAAAATTCTTCAGAAACGTCACTTTTGAAGTGTTTTCTTGTACTTTTAAGCCAATCAGATACCCAACGGGCTCGGAAAGTGCAACGAAACCATCAAATTTTAGCTAGAAACTGTATTTTTGTCGATTTTTATTGAATTTGAACTATATTTCAACGTTTTTTGATGGTTCTGAGCCACCAAACACACTTAAACCATGCAGAATCGACTCAGAATAGGAAAAGGAGACGTTTAGGTCAATTTTATGCATTCTGGCGTTCGTAGATACAAGAAAACTGGTTAAAATTCTTCAGAAACGTCACTTTTGAAGTGTTTTCTTGTA